>NC_139951.1:5305380-5385380 GCF_963454915.1 Gymnoscopelus microlampas
ATACTACTAAATACTACAAAGGCCTAATAGACACAGTCCATTGATTACTAGTTTGCCTAGCAAGGCATTCCTGATTAGCCACAGAAATTCTACACCCTTTCATGGGGGAGAAAAGCCCAGGTCCAGATGTCCAGTATCTCCTGGGGTCATCTGACTTTAGTTGCCCAGTATATTGTCTTAACCAACTCACACAATAGACCTACACACACACCAAACTACTTAATTAAGCACATACTCATTTACACACATAGTCTAACACACGCACCTACGTGCACACTGAAGTGTATCCGTGCATGCACACCCACACATATAGGATCCACACTGTTTAGACATGTGGACCTCAGCACACACACCACGTGCACAAGCCTATAGAAAACAGCATGCACGTGCATACACACAGAGTATAAATATCAATGCTGTGTTTTACTCTGTCTCTTTCCTGCATCTTTTCCTGTGTGAAAGCTGCCATGTCCTGTCCTGTGTAACCATGTAAGTAATTCTCTTCTCTCCTTAATAAAATCAACTGAGGAGAAGGAATGCCTGGACTCTTTAATTCTCCTTAAACAGGGGCAAATAGCCCCACAGATTAATGCATTTCACTTCAAAATGGCGAACCAGCTTGGAGTTCATTAATTCATTTGTGGGACAATCTTCTAGTTTGTCCCTCAAAATGTTTTCGAAAACATGAACCTTTTTTTTAAATTTTTTATAGTTGCCATCTGTGGGGCATTGTTTTTGCCTTTGTTGAAGGAGTGTTTTGGATCCATGTTAAATTTATTTTTATTGAAATTTTGGTCAAAAATATATGGCTTACATTTCAGTGATGCCTCTGTGTCAGGCGATTACGCATCAGATTAAGACGTCACGCTTTGTCTCCTAATATTTTTGCCTGACTGATCATGAAGCTAAAAAAAAAAAAAAAAAATTATAAAAAATAGAAAAAGGAACAGTGAACTTTACTTGGTCACTCTGGTGATGGTTTATTTTCGTTGCTTAGTTACTAGTGTAATGAGTTGATGGAATGTATTTATCGCTTGTGTGCTCAGTTGTTTTGGGGAACTTTACTTAGTCACTCTGGTGATGGGTTGATGGGTTGTTTTCGTTGCTTAGTTGCTCTTGCAATAAGTTGATCGGATGTGCTTTGTCACTTGGTAATGTGTAGTTCTTGGAATTGGGTTCTTGTTTTTTTAATTTTTTTAAGTGGTTTAACAGTGACGGGGATGTGTTTGTTGTCTTACATGTTTGTGCTTTTGCATCTTTTTGTTTTTGTTTCATGCATTTTGCGTACATGTAATAGCTAAACATGTGTACAAGTGAGGAGATGAGAATGAAAGTGTCTTGTTTGTCTGCCTGTCTACTGCAGTGGCCGGTGGATGTGTCTGTGTCTGTCTTTGTCTGTGAGTGGCTGTCCACACTACGTGTGGAGATGTCTGTGTGTTTATGACTGAAGAATATGATGGTGTTTTGATTAGGTTGACCGTCTAGCGTACAGGCGGGGAGTGGTATAAGCAGTAATAATGATAATAATGATAATAATAATAATAATATTAATGATGATAGTGATACTACGTCTTGCTAAATAGTGTATTCCACAGTTAGACAGTGAAAGTTGTCCTACTTTCACTCGTCTGCTGCTGTCCTATTTCTCCTCTGTTTGGGGGAGAAAGGGCGTTAGCATGTCTGGTTGCTAACTCATGAGGCTAGCTCATGCGAGTGACATGAATGTCCATCTATAGGCTTAATTGAGGGTGTCACAGAGATCCTCCTTACTTATTACATTTTAGTATCATTTTGACACGCATGTGTTTTGTTGCATGTTAGTGAACAACTTTACAGCCACTTCCATGTGGTATTTTCTTCTCGTTTCACGTATATAGGTGTATTCGGTGTGGTTACATATTTTATAGGATTATACATGACAATTGTGTTATTCCTGCACACTTTCCTCTGTGTTTCTGAAACCTGATTCTCATGTTTCAAGGGGGGAGGTGAAGCAGGAGAGATGTTTTAAAATGGGTAATGCACCGTTTACAATCTAATGATAAACATTATAATTGTGAGCATGTTATAAAAGTGTGCAAACACATATTTTCCATTTCACCACGTTAATAACAATAGGGGAAATCATAATGAAACATGTAGTAATTGTGAATCTCTTTACATTCTTAAAAAAAAAAAAGTATAGTCTGTTTGAGACATTTAATTCTGGAGACAACAATCAATCACTGTTGGTTGTCTCTTACCTTTTGTGTGTGAGTGAGTGCATGAGTGAGTGAGTGAGTGCGTGTATGTGAGCCTAGGCTCCCTGTCTCTATACCCCCTCAAGCCCCCCACCTTCCAGTGGGCACCCACAGTCCCTTGGCCCCACCAATTTTTACCCTATGCTATAGGATGTGCCAATCTCTCTCTCTTCTGTGTGATTGTTTGTGTCATTCCTCTTTTTTGTTTGAGTGAAGGAGTGAGAGTGAGAGCTATTCTGCATTTAATGTGATGTAGAGATTATGGTTTGAAGAATTGAAGAAATAACGCTAATGCAATTGTTTATTTTCTTTTGTGTTGAGCGCATATGTGCCATGGGGAGTTCCCAGTGAGGATGACACCAAACCCCCTTCTGAGACCATCCCCCTGATACAAAGATCCAGAAGGCCACAGACCACACAGAGGCCTTTCATCTGGATGGACACAAGCAGCCCCCTTCCATGACCTGAGGGATGCCGGTCCATTGTATCACACAAGATCAGTTTGGCTTAAACTATTTGAAACTTAATAGCCTAATAGCAGTAGTTTGAAATTTATTATTTGAGTGTGTGTTTGTGTGGGCATGGAATCGACTCATTGAAATAGGTAAAGTGTTCTCTTTTTTTGTTTTAAGTGGTGAACATGGCTAGGTGCACTCTACCAAAAATCATTTTGGAGTTTTGAGTGCCTGAAGGAACTATGTTCGCCTGGCCGTCGAAACCTGAAGACATAGGGAGGAGTTAGTGACAGTATAAGATTTGGGGTAGGCAGAAAGCCATGGGGTTCAATGAAGAGGTTACATGCCTGTGTGTATGAAGTTGTTTGAAAGTGTATGATTACATCATGTAGGAGTGAGAGAGAAGATTGAATGGGTATGCCTGGTGAGTGAATGTATAATAGAGCTATTGATACAAACCAACTTCTGAAGATTCACTGTAGTACTGAACGAAAACTATTTTTGGGAGATATGTAAAAGTTACAAGGGGGGACAAAAATTAAGAGAAGATGAGTGACAGGTCTAATAAAATAGTGTATTATTACTGTGAGTGATTCATAAAAATGTAGAGCCACATATGAGCAACGGTTGATCTTCATAAGGAGACAATAATGCATATTATTGTTTGTGAGGGGTTTGCCCTGCAATAATCTGCATCCACAAATTGTAGTATTTTCTACGTGACAAGTAGTGTGACAGTAATAGTTGAAGGGAAGTAGAAAGGTCCATGAAAATGTTAGGAGAGAGCATACTATAGGAGGACAGTTATCAAATACATAGAGATAAGTGCAGTTGAGTAAGAGGGAAACACATATAAGTTCTTATCTATAGTAATGAAAAATAGTGAGTTGAACATAGTAATTGTTTTCTGAGTCTGATGTCTTAAGTGATCACAAGGAGTAGCTTGTTGGACAGAGGGTATTTTGATGTGGACTGAAACAATCACCGGCTTTTAAGTGCGACTGTGAGTTTATGAGAGGACATGGAGGCGGCGGCTTACAGGCCCTCCCTAAAAACCCGCAGTGACCATGGGGAGTCGCGCCCCTGTGATCTGAGCACAGATTTGCTGGTAGCAAATTAACGCTGTGGGGGACTAGTCCAGTCTAAGTTGGCCCCCACCTCCAGAGGTGGTTGCTTTAGCCTAGGAATCATGAACCAAGGTTGAGCATAGGGTTAAAGCTGACAGAACAATTCTGCCCCACAGCCTAAAATCACACGTCCTACCCTGATTCTAAATGAGCTTGTTGTTTGACATCAGTGAGTTTGTAGTTTCAGTGCCGACTTTTAGAGCAACGTATGGTAATTCGTATTGGAGTAACTTATCACCCCTATATTCCCGTTCTCAACATATGCAGTCTACATAGACTGAACACTATTGCCAAATGAGATGCGTTGTGGACTGACAATTGTTTGTGGTCTGTGTATGAACCTTTAATAGTGACAATATAGTTTATTAATGCTTTTCAACATTGATTAAAAACTATATGAACAAAAAACACTATTATTATTGGGTTTCTGACCATGCACAGTGCACCTACAAGGGTCTACTACAACTATCAAATATATAGTTCAATATTATTTGAATACTTGATCGATATTAGTGATGGGAGCCAAACCAACGAGAGCTCCTTCCCCCACAACGACACCTGTGTTGATAGTACAACAGAATAACCCCCTATTCCAAGGGATTTCCACAATTTCCAAACGGTGGAATAAGCGCTGGCCTGGATTAGACAAGCCATGGCAGCAATATGGCTCTTTTGATCCAGAGGTTATTAGAATGATGTAAGTTCTTGTAGGCACGTACAAAGCAGGACAGAAAACAGGCAAGAAAGGTGATGTTTTAGACTTGTTTTTTAAGGAAGGTCAGAAGTTGACTAGGTTATTCAAAGAGCGTCAGGATAAAATTATAGCTGCAACATTGTCCACAGCTAAGCTTAGGGAACCGGACTGCAGGAGTGAGGCTGGAACGACAGCCTGACTCTTCTAAGCAAATGCCAGTGACCATTAAGGATCAGCAACTTCATTATGAGCCAATCAATCAATCAATCAAGCCGTTGTCACATCTGGAGACAATGTAACAGAGGAGAGGGGAGGCCACAGCCCTCCCACAGACAGGGGTGTCATTACCCCTTGGACCTGGACAATTGCGAGACGGGGTTTTCCGTTCATGAAGACAGATGTCCGTCAGAGACCCTGATGAAGACAGAGATCGTTTGATAGTGCGTTTTAATATAGGCGATTCTTAGTGTTTTGACGCGCATAGTAAATGGCGATTTGTATGTCCTTCTGTTTTTATAGATTGTCATTTTAGTTATCTTTTGAGACCTGTGTAGCCTATTTGTGTTACAGGTTTTGTTTGTCAAGGGGGGTCTGGATGATCTTAAAACATTTGTTCCTTTTCTACATGAGAAGTAGCAGGTTTTTATTGTTTGTGTTTTGGTACTAATGTCTAGTTAGTTCTTTGATGCCTTTTAATTTGTGTTACTTTAGGTTCTATGGTTTTCATGTCCTCACGTTTATGGAGGACCTTTAGGGCCCTCCATAGGGGGGATATGTAGTATATTAGAACTAAGCATATAGTCTAATAAACATATAGTTCTAAAAATACCTAAGATGAACACACAAAGAGCAGATCTAGAGACACACATCCCCCGCAGGATGCCATACACTGGATGCTCCTATGGTCAATGACTAACAGTGACCTAGGGCAACACATGGTTTTTGTACTTACATACCTGCATCCATGCATAATATCACATATCATTATACACTAATATACCAGTACCCATATTGTGATGCACTCACATTATGATATAACTATGCATACTACTAAATACTACAAAGGCCTAATAGACACAGTCCATTGATTACTAGTTTGCCTAGCAAGGCATTCCTGATTAGCCACAGAAATTCTACACCCTTTCATGGGGGAGAAAAGCCCAGGTCCAGATGTCCAGTATCTCCTGGGGTCATCTGACTTTAGTTGCCCAGTATATTGTCTTAACCAACTCACACAATAGACCTACACACACACCAAACTACTTAATTAAGCACATACTCATTTACACACATAGTCTAACACACGCACCTACGTGCACACTGAAGTGTATCCGTGCATGCACACCCACACATATAGGATCCACACTGTTTAGACATGTGGACCTCAACACACACACCACGTGCACAAGCCTATAGAAAACAGCATGCACGTGCATACACACAGAGTATAAATATCAATGCTGTGTTTTACTCTGTCTCTTTCCTGCATCTTTTCCTGTGTGAAAGCTGCCATGTCCTGTCCTGTGTAACCATGTAAGTAATTCTCTTCTCTCCTTAATAAAATCAACTGAGGAGAAGGAATGCCTGGACTCTTTAATTCTCCTTAAACAGGGGCAAATAGCCCCACAGATTAATACATTTCACTACAGTATTCAACATGTACTTGAGTAAAAGTACAAAAGTATTGGCATCAAAATGTACTTAAAGTACCAAAAGTAAAAGTACTCATTCCATTTCAAGTTTTCAAACGTTTAAAAATCATTTGAAAATAGCATATCTACAAGCTCACAATGGGTCACATTGTGAGCTTGTAAGACCGGCTATTTTCAAATGGCCGAAATGTATATAGGGCTGAAGTGGTTAATGTATGTGTTTTAATATTAATCAAAATCTACAAATAACTAAAGTTTTCAAATAATTGTAGTGGAGTAAAAGTACAACATTTGCCTCTGAGATGTAGTGGAGTAGAAGTAAAAGTACTGAAAACTGGAAATAGTCCAGTAAAGGAAAAATGGTCTTAATGGGTTAAGTGGTCATCATGTCACCCTTTAGTTGTTATGAAGTGAGGCCTCTGGTTCCTCCGTCTGGTTATGTAGGAGTGTTGTAATGATGGGTGGTTCTGCCTCCAGAGTCACAACCACAACACAAGATAATTGAACACACTCAGAGTCTCAGACTGCTGGGTGCGTGAATCGTTACCACGCCTTTGTTACCGTTGTCGTGTGTGTGTGTGTGTGTGTGTGTGTGTGTGTGTGTGTGTGTGTGTGTGTGTGTGTGTGTGTGTGTGTGTGTGCGTGTGTGCGTGTGTGTGTGTGTGTGAGTGCGTGCGTGCGTGCATGTAAATAAATGCATACTAAGCTGCTATAATTACACGTTTCAGTTAATTTGATTTGAAATATAAATTGGCAGCATGGTCCCATTCAGGTTCAGTTCCGAGAGAGAGAGAGAGAGAGAGAGAGAGGGAGAGAGAGAGACTCCACCAGTACAATGCTGCATTCCGTAGGCCTATTAAACAAATGCTGTTTTTCTTCCAACTGGATGTTAAGTGGCCCACAGGGGGGGCAATGGACAGTGGACGACGTCAATCTTAGGGTTGGGATCCTTTAGGATTTTAACAATTACGGTTCCTTGACGATACCCTTTAATGATTCCTAGAGGTTTTTTTTTTGGTATTGTGGGAGAAGTAAGGGCTAAACAGCGAAGACAGATCCACGTTCCTATGTAGGGAGAGAACAAGCTAGTGAGAGTGAGGCAATGTTAATTGGCTCTATGCACAGCAGCCATATTGTGAAGACATTCACAGGTGTTACCAATGATACTAATGAAGGCTCTGTTCCATTCTGGTCAAACAGAGTCAGGGTGCTGATATTGTGCATGTTGGCTCACTGGAACTGTTACACCAGTGGGTCTACAGTTAGGGTCCAGGGACCCTC
This sequence comes from Gymnoscopelus microlampas, assembly GCF_963454915.1. Lineage (NCBI taxonomy): Eukaryota > Metazoa > Chordata > Actinopteri > Myctophiformes > Myctophidae > Gymnoscopelus > Gymnoscopelus microlampas. Next base: position 5,312,830 of record NC_139951.1, read on the forward strand.
ATATGGGCTTCCAAATGGCCCCTTACAAGTGTGTAACTCTGAGAGTGTACACATGGAACCAAATGGACCCTTCATTAGTATCATTGGTAACACCTGTGAAGGAAGTGAACATATGGCTGCTGTGAATAGAGCCTATTGGTTAATTGGAAGGGAAGAGTGTTAGCCAGAAGACGGTGAATCTAGGGAAAAGGTCACCACTATAATACATGCAGACTGTGTACAGAGGTGAAGATGATAGCAGGCTAATCTCATTTACATATTGGCAAAGGGGGAACATCAACATGTTTGTGTGCTTTCTGTTGTCCGCGGAGACAACTGAAAGCAACAACAAATGATATCATTGCATGAGACGGGAGATTTGAGAAGGAGATAGGGAGGTTTCCCGAGCCAGGGGCACTGAAACGATATATTAGGGCCACGCAGAGGAGAGAGGTATTTGGGACCACATAATAGCTGCTTAATGCTGCCTGCTAACTTTCTGAGACTGTAACGTCTCTTCTAAATAAACCTTTGTATGACGTAACCTTCACGACTGGACGTATACGTACTTATGCCAACCCACCCGAAGTGATGATCAAGGACCTCTAGCTACCACAGTATCTATATCATGTTGGCCTTCATAATTATTGTTGATAACTAATTAAATCATAAATACAGTATTGCATACAGATTATTGTACGATCTACAATTTAGGAGACGCTCTTAGTCCAGAGCGATTTTACAGTAAGCAAGGTAAACACGAGGTAATACATCAAATGCACAGAAATAGGCATCTAGGATCGTTTCGTTTTCGCAGTTTGGTACTGCAGAACCGGATGGGTCACGCAATCCCGACTCGCATCGTTCCCGGCTTGCGTGGTCCCCGAGTAGGCCGGCGTAATCGTATATAATATTATGTATGTGTAACATGAAACATCATACAGTCTACCTAACTCTACCTCAGTGCATCTGTGCTCTTCAGAGACACGCGTGTGTGCAGCATAATAACCGACACTGAAGGTGTGTAAGTGGCGGTTATGTTAAACGCGCACTGATCCGTCTTTTCATTGTCGTTCATGATTGGAAAAATGGAGGCGTCTAGCTGGGGAATACAGCCTGTTGGTAACATCTGGCATGAGGCTACGGTCCTATGCAGACACTCTTAAAGCTATACAAACTCCCTAAAGATTTACAGCCTGCTACAGGTTTTACCAGTGGTTTAAAGTAACTAAGTACATTTACTCAAGTGCTGTACTTAAGTAAACATTTGAGGTATTTTTGCTTTGTGGAGTATTGCCAATTTTTTAATACTTTTACTTCTACTCCATTACATCTCTGAGGATAATATTGTACTTTTACTCCACTACAATTATTTGATAACTTTAGTTACTAGATGCTTTGCAGATATAAATTGTTATATTATAAAGCATACATTAACCACTTTCGCCCTGTTTTATACATAGGCTATTTTGAAACATTTCAGCACTTTACTTTCGGTACTTTAAGTATATTTTTGCACTTTTACTCAAGTAACATTTTGAACACAGGCCTTTTACTTGTAACAGAGCCTTTCTACATTGCGGTATTGATACTTTTACTCAAGTAAAAAATATTTTTCCACCACTGGGTTTTACATGTAATTGTGAGGATGTCAACACTACATTAAAGATGGTGGCACCATGTGGTGTCAAATCCGATGCACCAGCTGTTTCATAACGACTTTATAGACATTGTCAAGGTTGACAATGTAGATATGGGCGACCACTACACATGTACTAGTTATATTGTATTAACATACTGCCATACAGATGTACCAGTTATTGATGTATAAAGTATTTAATTAAACAAGAATCAATCAAACGTTTGTCTTGCTTTAGCAACTAGGCTAACACACTGAGTCAGATTCTAAAATGTCTTCTAAATCCTACATTTTTTTCTGAAAAAAACATGTTGCTATATCAGTGGTGCTCAAACTTTTTTTTTTTTAATTTGGCCACCGACCCCCCATCTCAAAATATTTTGAGAAATTACAAAAAAAAAGAAAAAAAATCGTGTGTCAGAGATTTATTAAAATAGGGCACATCCAGTGCCAGCTTATCTTCCATCCACCTACATTGATTTGTTTCGTGCTGTAGAAGCCCCGACGCGGAAGTGCATGTAAACAAAGCTGCGAGCGAGACGGCGGAGGGTCCCGACTACCGCCTGGAACAATAATATTTCTAACGCGATCCTCCATTGCAGAGTGATCGCCGATCGAAAACGGCTCGCTTCCACCATGTTAAAAAGAAATGGAGATATTCAGCTTTTAGCCAAGGAGTTAACATTGGAGCGGACGAACGGAAGCATTTTTGACATGGATCCACATCCTGCCTCTCCTTCTTAGAGACTCCTTGGATGATCCCAAAGTTTCGGTAGAGCGCCCCACGTGGGAAAAGTATATATATTAAAAAAATGGGCCAAAAACGGTCCGGACCGTTTATGGCACACAATGTTTTTTTTTTTTGGCACAAAAACTCGTAACTCGTTCATGACGTGTTTGACAAGTTTTGGTGTTTTCAGTGTTATACGCCAGATGGTGCTCTCCGCTAACCTATACGAGTCTCCATTTGACTCCCAGTGAAGCAATGAAGCAGCAAATCACGTGATCGCAAAACAAAACCAGCCACATTCACTACCATTCTGATGGATTTGGAAGACTGCTTTATAGTCTCTGCTTTGAGTGCTTTCTGTTGCTTTTTAGCGAAAAACAACCTACATTCAACTGCCGATAACTATGGAACGGATGATCGCGACGGCAACTTCAGGCCTATTTATGCTTTGGCTATTTGATAATTGCCGATCTGGGGGCACGGTGGCACAGTCGGTAGAGCTGTCGCCTCACAGCTAGAAGGTCCTGGGTTCGATTCCCGCCAGGGACGCTGTGGGCACTGGGGGCGTGTCTTCTCCTCCGCGTCATCAGCGTCCATACCCTAGGTGGGGTTGGCGAAAGGGCCTACTCTGTGTGGAGTTTGCATGTTCTCCCTGTGTCTCCTAGGGTAGTTAATACCCTCACGAAAACATGTAGTAATCCTGTTCACTATAACTCCTCCCCCATGACAGCCGGGGCGCCTGATGGAGGAGAAGGGAACTGGTTGGAATAACGTGTTCCTTCCACGCGCTACGTCCTACCAGGGAAACTCCCCCCTGTCAGGCGACAAGAAGCTCAGTTGGCTCTCATTCATTGAAGGAGGCATGAGCTCGGCTCTGGGCTCCCTAGGCTGGCGGGGGGAGTGTGGCGCCCAGGATCACTTAGATAATTGGCACCGGGTGAAAAAGGGTTACAAAATCGTGGGATCATTTATTTATTTTTAAAAGCCGATCTACAAGCTCACAACGCATCGCATATTTTCAAAAGATTTTTATGCATTTGAGAACATGTGAAATGGGACATTCTGCATAAAGGGTACTTTCACTTTTGGTACATTTTGATGCCAATGCTTTTGTACTTTCACTCAAGTCAATTTTGAATTCCGGACTTTTACTTGTAACTGAGTGTTTCTATATTGCAGTATTGATACATTTACATACAGCAAGTAAAACATGCGAGTACTTTTTCCACCACTGGTTGTTGTTACATGAAAGCACTTCTTCAGGCAGGTTGTATTTCCACACAAACAGCATAATAGGGGTGTTCAGCATTTCACTGCATGTTCAGCCCTCTGACCTCCCGCGGGGGAGAAAACAATAACAGACAAATTGTTATTTTAATACCATAACCCTTTAAGACCGGGAACGCATCTGTGTCATTTTAAGATTTCTTTGGCTCTATAAAAAATAGCAGATATACAAGCTCATAGCGCGGCACCGAGTGCCGCACTACGAGCTTGTAGATCTGCTATTTTTTTGTTTAATCGTGAAAATGTGTGCAAATCTTTAGTTTGAATATATATATATACTATTTTAAAGCAAACTCAAATCTTTGCTTCTGGGGATTTTACAAATGTCTTCTAAATCCTAACATTTTTTTTTTTTCCTAAAGTTTTTTTTTTAACTTATGTTGCTATATTTTCAATGGTTTTCAAACTTTTTTCATGTCAAGGACCCCCAAAATAATATGCATTTTTCCGTGGACCCCCTCCCATCTAAAAATATTTTGTTCCAGGGACCCCCAGAAGCAAAGATTCGAGTTAAAAATGATTTGCACAAATGTTCAATATTTTTCCAAAAATAGCAGATCTACAAGCGCATAGCGCGGCACTCGGTGCTGCGCTATGCGCTTGTGTATCTGCTATTTTTGAATAGCCAAAGAAATCTTAAAATGACACGCATGCGTTCCCTTCCAGGCCTTAAAGGGTTAAAGACATTCATTGTCCTTTGGACATTTCATTTCTCTACGTGACATGCGAGCCAATAGAAATAATGCTGCGGCTCTGACATTCTCCCTAGCAATATTACCCATGGCTTTGCATTAATTGAGGACCGTCTCGGGGCAAGCCCGTGCCCTATGGACATTATCATTGGTACATATGCAATGTTCACTTTAATCATGCTTATTTATTGCAACTGTGGAATGTTCAATTGATAGGTCACCTGTGCCTGCTCCTCCGCAGTGCTGGCAATCATGTTAATTGGAAGGTGCCAAGTACTGGGGAGGAGGAGGGGTGTTTGGTTTCATGGGTTAAAGGGACAGTTCACCCCCAAAATGTTTTTTTTTTTCCTATCGATTACACACCCCATGGATACTTAAATTCATGGATATCTTTTTTTTTTGTGGCATTCCTAAGCCAATAATTTGACGACCGGCAGCGGTTCCGGTAGGAGATACAGAAAGTCTCCTTTGTGAGACTTTTTGTGTTCTAAGTTGTTGCACAGTACATTTGTTAACACATTACTGTACGCATGGCTTAACTCTCTCAGTGCCAGACCCCGAGTTATCCCGAGTTTTTACTGAATACCCTCCATGCCAGAACGAAAAAAAAAAAAAAAAAAAAAGAAAAATCTGAAGATTTGCAGCGCTATTCACTTATTGTTTAACTTATAACTGAAAAAGGCTGTATCTCACTTCCTAAGCACTTTTTTTTTACTTTGAAAAAAACAAAAAAAATGTTGGCACAGTTCGCAATATTTTTTTTATTTCATTGGCACTGAGAGAGTTTTAAAATATAACACAAAAAGCCTTGGGGTCAACTGGGTCTTTTTATTGATCACAGACTGCAATCACTGCACTGTAAAATACCTAAGAGAGTCATGGACTGTACTCAGGTGATCTGTGCCTGTTACGGCCCTAGCCGTATGGTTGTGTATTGTGTGTGGTTATACAGTATATGTCTCCGCCAGAGGTGGAGAGTATGTGTTCGTTCTTGTCCTTCCGTGTGTCCGTCCGTCTCAGCCAAGCTAACATTGGTCAAGCTTCACGTGACACGTGACAATATGTTGTCACCAATGCTTTTGATTGGCTAGCGAGACGCATGACGAAATAAAATCCTATAAATAGGTGTTCGCTTCAAAAAATCTTTTATATATTCTTTGAAGTGAGCTTCCATCAGACAAGCTAACATTGGTCAAGTGACACGTGACAATATGTAATATAAATAGGTAAGACAGGATTAATCAGGAACAGTACTGGTGGAGACCTGTGCTCCGAGGAGCACATTTTCTAGTTTGGTTATATTTCTGTGCTATGTGTGGCTTGTATTATATTGCTGTGTTTCTGTATTCCATATAAGGTCATGAGTGGTGGTGGAAGCTGTGAGTCTGAGTCTGGGTGTGGTGCTGGTATGAGTGAGTGAGTGAGTGATTGACTTCCAGCTGTCCAGATTGACAGGTCCAGCCTCTGGCCCTGTTCTCCTGCTCCCATTCGTCGTCCCTTTGTCCCGCCCCAGCCAGGGTTGGCTATTTAGGCGGCTGAAAATATGGTTTGACCCAAAAATAATTTGAACAAAAGGTTTCTCAATGGTTTATTGTAGTATCAGGTGTACTTAATAACATATCAAAAGTTTACCGAAATCTGATCATTAGAAATGTCAAATGTCCAAGATGGCCGCCACCAGTTCCTTAAAAGACCATTACTCCTTCATTATTTGCCCTACACAAGTAATTTTGGTGCCTAACCCCATGTTTTGGTGATCTAGGAATCCAATTAGCATATATAAATTATAAGCAAGTGATTATAAGTACAATTACATATTAAAGCAATTGGTTATAAGCATATTTAACAATGTCATTGGACATTTCTCCCTTTTCTACATACTATAATGCCCAGGATTGGTGAATGAATCACCTATACATGTAATTCACACTCTGTTGAAGCTTTAAAAATGTATTTGGATACCAATAAGGAATAAACAAATTATTACTGGGTGGTACTGTGACATTTGTAAAAACATGGCTGCCAAGTGATAGACTGGGAATATTACACAAATCTCGGAAGAAATTCCTTACAGAAAAATGTCTTCACCAATTTGTTTGTAGAGGTGTCCCGTTCCCAAACTGGGGGTCCCCCAAATGATTTTGGGGGGTCCCCAGATGGTTAGCTTTATGTGCAACATTGTTTTCTCACTCAACAGTAAACAAACCAACATACAGTATAAGTGTATACAGGGTATCTGCACATTTCTAAAGTTACAATTGAAATACTCTTAAGACTCAATATTATCTCAAATATTGGGTAAGAAAGAGGAAAACATTGTGAAAATAGTATAAGCTCAGAACACTACACTCAGTAGGAAAAAAATGGCCACTTGTCTGGTCTATGGGGAAGATGGACTCCTCAGTGGGTATACAGTGGAGAGAAATGGCCCCTTATTGGCCAAGAGAGGGTGTACAAGTCATCACAGAGCTATCACAACATGTATCTAGTGTCTTCTACTGGGTGTCTAGGCAGGGGTGGTGGAGGAGTGTGGCGTGGTTAAGGTTCAGATTTGCTTGTCACAGACATCTCCTTATTCCTGAGACTAGTAGTTGTGTGAGGTTTTAGTGCAAAATTAATTTCACATGTCCTTATTTTGTGATTGGTACTGCTGGCAATAAGCTTGAACCCTGATCTTTTTTTCTGGGTAATTTTAACAGCAAGAAGGTACGTATAGGGGACAGCCCATGACGCCCTGGGCTCCAGTCTCCCCATAGAATCCCAATCTAACCGACCTCCACGCCCATAACGGGGCCAACAAACAAGCGTTGCTTTAGGTATACACCAATGTTTTGTTCTGGAGAGGGGAGAGGACGCTCTGAGCCATAATGATAAGTCACTGGGGGCCCCTGGGAATATTAATGGTCAGCCACCACCGACTCTCCTGTGAGCCAGTCCGACATAGACACCCTTGTCTGCCTGACACACAGTCATGCACCACCACGTAGAGGTCTTACAACCACCACTATGGGGGGCCGACCTTCCTCACTACCTGTGCCAACTCACAAGCGCCTATCTCGGATATAGGAGCCAGCCAGACCCGCCAGGAGGTCCATTTGGGACCAGTATATATAGGGACACGACTGTCTGCCTGACACAGTCTTGCAACATATGGAGGTCTTACAACCACCACCACTGGGGACTGTCCTCACTACCTATGCTAACTCAAGAGTGCCTATCTCGGGAGCCAGCATGGAGGTCCACTTGGGACCAGTGGGACTATCCAGTGAGCCAGGCGACATAGGGACACTCCTCTCAGCCTCACGCATTAGCTAAATTCAAATACCTTAATTTCTGCCTCCTCCTCACTCCGTTCTCCAGCGTGCTGTGACTTAGAAATTGTTTGCATCCCAAATGCTGAGTTGCTTTTGGAGGAGCTGAGAACGAGGAGAGCGCAGGCTCCCTAAGCCTACTTGGAGTGAGATCTGGCAAAGATACAAGTTTATCTTTCATGTATCGTTTGCAGAACTGTCTTCATTGAAATGGCGTATAATTTCTGTTGGAGGTTTTGCACGTCGGACATGGGGGAGATCAGAAGCTCAGGGTCTCCTTGCCTCCTAACTTTGCTCTTCTGCGCTCCAAGTGCCCAGGGAGCAATCCAGTGACCCCCATAGTCCCCTCTACCCACCTGAGGGGAACCCTAGGCCCACTAAACTCTAGACCAGACCCACCCCCCATACTCCCCTCTGGCTAGGCACCCAGTAGATACTCGGTTCTGACAGCTCTACACTAACCTCCATAACCACCCCTACCCCTCTTTGCACACTCACACTGATTGCCTTCCTAATGTGTTAAAACGTTCTATATCTATTTAATGTTTTTTCAAAATCTTGTGTCTACAAGATGACACTGCGTGTCCATGAGTAAAATAAATATTCTTGCGTATGTAGGGGAGGAGTTATAAAGTTCCTGTGGGGTGAGTAAGGGGAGGGGTGCAGAGATATTGGTTCATAATGCAAGATATTTTTGGGGGTTGGGGTGTATAGTCAATGAAGAATTGAGTTTGGGCTAAATTTGATCCACGGAGCTATCCTAAACCTTTCAATATTAAAAACAACACTATCTATCAACTGACAATATTCTCTGCCACCACCTTCTGAATTACTGCAAATTGTGACTACTAGTTTTGTTGTGTTTTGAGGATATCTTGAAGCCTTGTTCCAGTAAAAAATAAATATAAGTAGTTGAACATTAATTATATAATTAGTTAAGTTAACTTGAAACGGGTGACCATTTCAGACGGTTTTAATAGGGTCACAAACAAAATATTGGATTTCACAATTATCTAATTGTATTTCTGCAATTTGGACAAGTCCAATGGATTCCCAGGCCCCCAAAACATGGGGCTAGACACAAAAAGTACTTGTCTAGGATAAATAATGAAGGAGTTAGGCTGTTTTAATGATTTTTGGGGCATCTTGGACGCCATCTTGAAAATAACACCTTTCCAGTGGGCAAACTTTGGTAAACTTTTAGTATGTTATTCAGGACACCACATACAACAAAAAACAGTTGAAAAACCTTTTGTTCAAATTTTTTTTGGGTAAGGTGCTTTTTTTTCATATATTCAGCCGCCTAATTCTCTGAAGCTCACCTACAAAAGCTCATTCTGCCCTGACTGTCATGGGGACTGGTTGCTCTCATTTGAGAGCCCGCAGAGATTCAATCCCTCTGTCTCCCCGAACCCATGTAGCCTGTTTTGTTTTGTTCTGTTTGTTCATTTGTCCTTCTTTGACCTTTGATTCAATCAGTTATTTTGTTTGTCCTTCAGCTACTTTGTTTGACCTTCAGTTATCTTGACTTATTTCAGTTACTTGGTTTAACCTACAATTTCATTATAGTTAAACCTGTTGCTTTTTGACCATTATTATTTGGAGTTAAGAATTATTCTGTATATATTTGCCTAATTAATTCATTGTTGTATTTATCTGTTCACTCGCCTTGTAGGTAGCCTGGTAAACCCTCCCTCCGGAAATCTCATTTCCATTTGATTTCAGGAGTGAGTCTGGCCTGAACCGCCTTTCTGCAATATTCGCTGTGGGCTGGAGTTGGGCGGGAGTAATACCGTTGACTGACAACCCCTTCAACCAATGATCGTTTTTCCCCTTCAGCCAATCAGCAGTTCATTTTGACGAGCTCCAGACTATGTGACGCAACGGGACTTTTGGGACGGCCATGCCGAAAATAGGTTGCCTTATTGGGATACATGCGTGTCACTCCCCGCCCCTGCCGGTTCTCTAAATTTATATTTTTAAATAGGCTCTGTCATGAATTATTTACCACATATATGAAGTTAAACAACTGAATTCTATCCAAACGATATGTTAATAGTAAATTCCGTGCCTCAAAAAAGAAGTTTGAGACCGTTTTAAGAACGAAACTAAGAAGTGACGGCACTCGGACAACAACAATGGCTGCCGTTCGTTTTTTTTTTCGGCGGCTCTCAGGCTGCACTCGGCTTCATTCGGGCTCACTCGAACTCGCCACCTGATTGGCCAACTGTCGCTGTCAATCACAGAACGATGTGCGACGACGCTGATAGGCTCGTCAGTTCGGCGTATAGAGCGATTATTGCAGAAAGGCGGTTCAGCCCAGACTCACTCCTGAAATCAAATGGAAATGAGATTTCCGGAGGGAGGGTTTACCAGGCTACCTTGTAGGGGTGTTTGGTCTTTTTATTTGGCTTAACCACTTCTTTGTTTCTGTTTATTCCTTAGTTAGGTAAGTAAGTTTAGTAATTGTATATTTTTCTTTGGTTAGGTTTAGGTTAGGGGGTAATTTTCTTTATTAGTTAGCCTTTTCACAAATGTAAACCGGCGCCCTGAAGTTTTTGGCACTGATGAAAAAAAAAAAAAAAAAGAGTTTGAAATCTCTGCATAAAAAAATGCATAAAAAAAGGAAAATAAAATCAATTCATTTTTGAAAGCGACTTTGTCCTCCATTATCATGTCACCTGCCCTACCCTAGACAGGGGGTCGTAACAGTGCCAGTCAGTCATTGTCTTTTTTTTTATTGGACTGTTTTTTGGGGCGGTGTAACCGCCCCCTATAAGTGAGTTCTGGACACTGACCAATCCTGCACCGTGATTGGCCAATAGTCTACAACGCAGTCTACACCCCTAACCCTTCCATTGTTAATGCAAATCGATACTTTTGCAAAGACAGCCAATCACATTACAGCTAGTGTCATCACCACTAACTGTAATGTGATTGGCTGACTTTGCAAATTCAGGACTGTGATTGGCTAGCGAAACACATGACACATGTGAGGCCCTATGAATAGCAGTATGGACTTAAAAAAAGTCATTAATCCTTTTTTTTAAGTGAGTCATGTTGTGATGACCACACACCGCCCACTTCACACTGGGTGTGATTTTTTTCTTCCCATTGCTGTTGAAAGTCATGGCTGCCAGTTCCCACCTGATGTTGTGCGGAAGATTCGACTTCTTCAGACCGTGCTGAATAACTGCTTGTTTGCAAAGGGTCTTCAGACTAGGACTTAAGTCTAAGATGTAAAGGTCATCAGCGTGTGTGGCACATGTGGCACATCTGACACATCGCACAGTGGCGTGGTTGGTGCATGTGGCGTATCCCCCAAAGAGGATGACCCGATCTCCCACAATGCAACAGCTCCTCCAACTCTTCTGAGGCAGGCGTTTCCCCTTGGGCTCAACCTTCTTCCAGGTGAAGGTCTCTGGGTTGAATTTCCACAGATCAGAGATGGTCGGGTTCAAGTTGTAGCCAACATATTATGTACAGATGTGCCACTTCAAAACTTCACACGTTACTGTTCTTTCCCTGAAAGTGGCCTGAAAAGGCATGTTTTCCTCCCTGTTCTGCCCTTAAAATTGCACTGTTTTGCCCCTGAAAAGAAGTTGTCACTAAACCCCCCCGTTTTTCCCTTCAACAGACACCCATATGCATGAGAACAAAAGAATGTGTGTTGAGAAGGTGTCAGACTCATTATGAGGCGAAAGGTGATTTGAAGAGTTGCTCAAATTAATTAGCACATCATAAAAGCAGTGATCATCAAAATAATTCATCATTTTAAATGCCCTTCTTTGTCCCTCTTATTGCCCTGGGAATCCCCTGAAAAGTTACTGTCTTGGCGATGGCAGGACATGTGAAGTTTTGAAGTGGCACATCTGTACAGCTCTCCATTGTAGGCAAAGGCTGAATGATTCCAGCCTGGGTGTGGAGGAATGCCTGCAGAAGGTGTGCTCAGCCAGCAGTTGGTCTCTGTGTCAAACACTCTGATGACTCTGATCGAGATGCCCTCAAATACATATATCTTAGTCCTGATGATGGTGATAGAGTGACCGCATTGAGAAACTGGTGCATTGCCTCTGGTGTGAATTAAAGACCAGACCATTGTGGTGGTGTCCAACTTGTACATGTCATTATGGCATCCAGTGCCTCTTCCATAGATATACATGACCTTCCCCAAGACACAGGCTGAGTGGAGGCACCTTGCCTCTGGAACAGTCCCATACATCTTGGGTTTGAACCATCTGTGGGAGTCAACATCAAATGCATACATCACGTTGCAGAACTCACTTGCACTGTAGTTATACCCTCCCCAGATGTAGATGATGTCTTCTATCAGCACAGCTGTGTGGCCGGAGTGCACAGAGGGAACCAGAAGGTGATGCTCTCCTCTAGTTGTCACTGGGGGTAACTTCTTCCAGCATGAAGACACAGTGTTGAAAACGTGCACACCAATCTGAGTCTTTTCACCATTTTCGTCTCTTCCAAAGTAGTACAGCTTGTGCTTCACTGCAACAACAGCACACAATGATTTTTCTGGTGCTCCATTCAGATGTACCGTCCAGCAGAACATTTCTCACACCGTAGTTTAAGTATTGCTCTGTAACAGTAGAGTCCTTATGTGTGCGCTATTGCTTACGTTGGTTGAGTGGCACAAATGTCTCAAAAAGTTTGACAAATCCACAAAAAGTTGTGTTTGGCCAATCAAAGAAACCAAGGAATGTTGATATCCGTAGTACAGCGAATTGATCGCCAGCGCAATCACAGTTCTGACAATCCTTACGTTATCCTTAAGTTACGACAATCATCTGGACTTGTTGATAAAAGTTGCTGAATGACATTTAGTTCAGTTGTTAATTCATTTTAAAGGACATGGTTGTAATGATGTCATTGTGATGTTGTTGTGTGATGAAGTCATTATGTAGAATACCCAATGACTTTACTCAACCTGACTGCCTTCTGGACCATGTCAACAGAGCGTCAATAATTAACCCTGACGTCCTTATTTGGGAAATGTCATTATAGTCCGAAGTGTTCCACACTTTCAAAGCTAGTAGATGAGGACACAATGACCCTCCTTTGTGTCTCCTACCGGAACCGCTGCTGGTCATCAAATGATTGGCTTAGGGTGACAAAAAAAAATAAAAAAATCCATTAATTCAAGTCTCCATGGCATGACTAATCGATAGAAAATAAGATTTTTTATATTTCTGTGCTATGTGTGGCTTGTATTATACTAGAAGTTCGGGCCGCTACGCGGCCCGAACGTCTAGCGCGGCGCGTCGTCCACTTGGCAATGCCCCCTGACAGGCACTTCACAGTGTGAGAGAGAGTTTTGTGCTCCCCTAAATCCACGGCAGGCTTTGAAAATACCCACTTCACAAAGAGGTGACGTGCATCACCTCGGTAACAGGTTACCGGCACCTCACAGTGTGAGAGAGAGTTTTGTGCTCCCCCTAAATCCACGCCAGGCTATGAAAATACCCACTTGACAAACAGGTGACGTGCATGACCTCTGCAATGACCAAAACACTTTGTGATTACTCACACCTGGCATGGCAGACCTGTGAGCACGGACCTCTGACGTCACGCTCATGTCACACGACTCAGCCATAACCATATAAAGAGTGGACGCAACGTACATACTGACAGATTCAAATTGTATTATAGATTGCTGTGTTTCTGTATTCCATATAAGGTCATGAGTAGTGGTGGAAGCTGTGCGTCTGAGTCTGGGTGTGGGTGTGGTGCTGGTATGAGTGAGTGAGTGATTGACTTCCAGCTGTCCAGATTGACAGGTCCAGCCTCTGGCCCTGTTCTCCTGCTCCCATTCGACGTGACTGTCATGGGGACTGGTTTCTCTCATTTGAAAGAGACCGCAGAGATTTAATCCCTCTTTGTCTCCCTGAACCCATGTAGCCTGTTTGGTTTTGTTCTGTTTGTTCATTTGTCCTTCAGTGACCTTTGATTCAATCAGTTATTACGGGGCCAGGCTTCCAGCATGGACCCGTTTTGTTATTCAGATTATTCCGTTTCTTCTTCTGCCACTTTTGGCAGTTCTGGCTGAACCGTGCAGTCGCTTTTTATGAAACTCGGCCATATGATAGATGGTCATGAAAAACGATCAAGAAATAATTCTCACAATCTTTCGTCAAAAGGTGGCGCTATAGCACTCAATTGAAAAATGCCAACTTTGAACAGGTACAACTCATGCCCTGTTTCACCTACAGCCATGAAACTTCGATGCACACATGCGTCTCCTCATGCTGAACAACTTTCACACTCTGACTTTTGACCTCTGACCTTTAGATCTCCCACCATTTTGAATTATATGAAAAACAGTTAAAACCTATCTCCTCCTGGGATTTTTGAGTAATCTGCACGAAACTTTTTACACATGAACTTTGGACCTATGCCAAAAAACGTTTGCAAAATATTTTCCATAAGTGAAAAAATGAAGCTTTAATGAGCCAATGAATATTGCAGTTTTATGACAATTATTCATCTGCCCCTAACACATACATGCAGACTTACCATTCTTTGAAACTTTGCAGAAATGTAAAGGGCCATTCCAAATATCACTGAAACCAATCTTACTCCAATTGGTGAAACGGGGGCGCTATAGCAATTTTTTGAAAATTGAAACTTTAAACAGGCAAAAGTCATGCCTCGTTTGGCCGACAGCCATTAGACCTGCTTACACATGTGCCTTGACTAATGAGGAACACATCTATCACGTTGACCAGTAAGCACCGCCCTTAGATTGTCCGCAATCTTGAGCAGTTTGAAAAACACTTAAACCCAGGATTTTTCAGCTATTTGCGTGACTTGTAGGCAAAGGCTGAATGATTCCCACCTGGTTGTGGAGGAATGCGTGCAGAAGGTGTGCTCAGCCAGCAGTTGGTCTTTGTGTCAAACACTCTGATCCGGTCCTGTGCCATGCCCTCACATACATATATCTTAGTCCTGATGATGGTGATAGAGTGACCGCATAGAGAAGATGGTGCAGTGCCTCTGGTGTGAATTAAAGACCAGACCATTGTGGTGGTGTCCAACTTGTACATGTCATTATGGCTTCCAGTGCCTCTTCCATAGGTATACATGACCTTCCCCAAGACACAGGCTGAGCGGCCGCACGTTGCCTCTGGAACAGTCCCATACATCTTGGGTTTGAACCATCTGTGGGAGTCAACATCAAGTGCATACATCACATTGTAGAACTCACTTGCACTGTATTTATACCCTCCCCAGATGTAGATGGTGTCTTCTATCAGCACAGCCGTGCGGCCGGAGTGCACACAGGGAACCAGAAGGTGATGCTCTCCTCTAGTTGTCACCGGGGGTAACTTCTTCCAGCATAAAGACACAGTGTTGAAAACGTGCACACCAATCTGAGTCTTTTCGCCATGACAGTCTCTTCCAAAGTAGTACAGCTTGTGCTTCACTGCAACAACAGCACAAAATGATTTTGCTGGTGCTCCATTCAGATGTACCGTCTAGCAGAACATTTCTCGCACCGTAGTTTAAGTACTGCTCTGTAAAAGTAGAGTCCTTATGTGTGCGCTATTGCTTACGTTGGTTGAGTGGCACAAATGTCTCAAAAAGGTTGACAAATCCACAAAAGGTTGTGTTTGGCCAATCAAACAAACCAAGGACTGTTGATCTCCGTAGTTCAGCGAATTGATCGCTAGCGCAATCACAGTTCTGGCAATCCTTACGTTATCCTTAAGTTACGACAATCAGCTGGACTCCTTGGTAAAAGTTGCCAAATGACATTTAGTTCAGTTGGTAATTCATTTTAAAGGACATGGTTGTAATGATGTCATTGTGATGTTGTTGTGTGATGAAGTCATTATGTAGAATACCCAATGACCCCACTTGGACCATGTCAACAGATCGTCAACAATTAACCCTGACGTCCTTATTTGGGAAATGTCGTTATAGTCCGAATTGTTCCACATTTTCAAAGCTAGTAGATGAGGACACAATGGCCCTCATTTATCAACGCAGCGTATAAACCGCCGTATATTTTTCCATATATTCGGCGTACACCAACGTCGAAGTCACATTTATCAACGCATCCTACACAGCTGATCCGAGCTTACACTTGGTCCCAGCGTTGATAAATGTCACGGCTGAAACGAGCGTCATTTAAATAACACGCCCCATAAATATTCTCAAAACGCCCCGATTTTACGACATGAAGACGAACCAGAATACGACCAAAGACATGAAAAGCCAATAAGAAACAGCCCCCCCCCCCCCCCCCCGCTGGCCTCGCCGCACACGCACACGCCTCTCTCGCTCGCTCGCTCTCTCTCTCTCTCTCTCTCTCTCTCACACTCTCACACACACACACACACACACACACACACACACACACACACACACACACACGCCCGTAGCGTATTGTCACGTAGGCTTGTAGCCTACATGAATGACATATTATGATACCAATCACATCGGCATGAATGGAATACTTTTGTAGATTAATGTATTTAACCCATACCGAGCAGTGCGCGTTCGAGTTACACTAAAATAAAGCCCTCATGTAGGCTATTCCCATTTCCCAGTGAGACTCGGACCGTCGGACGGGCGAGTCCCGTCCCGCTCCGCATTAATGAGAGATAGCCTGGAGAGAACATTAATGAATGAAGGCTGGTGTGTGTTGGACCATGGGTTAAATGTCTGATCTCCCGGTGGCCATGAAAATATAACAGCAGCGCCGCCTGTTAGACCGGTGCTCGCGCAGAAGAGTGCTCTCGCAGAAAGCGCCCGTATATTTTGAAAATAGCAGATCTACAAGCTCACAACGCGTTAATGGCTTGTGAGCTTGTAGATCTGCTATTTTCAATACAGACAGATCTACAATCTTATCTGAATGACTGTTAAAGCAGTTTGTTTAAATTACTTTATAAAATGTTATATTTTCACAGGGATTATTTATTAGTGTAGATATACAGATTTATGAGTGGATTAGGTGTCCAATGCCTCTCAGACAGTCAAACAATGCTGCTCCGCAGGTCTAGGATGGAATAAACGGGTGCAGCCAACGTCAACAACTGGTCCCGACCAGACGTGAGATCTCAGCGTACCGTAGGATAAAGCCCACGTCAGGATATATTGATAAATGCCGAAAAGTGCGGTGATCTCGCCGTACGCCCATTATTTGGTCTACACCGCGTTGATAAATGAGGGCCAATGATCCTCCTTTGTGTCTCCTACCGGAACCGCTGCTGGTAATCAAATTATTGGCTTAGGGCGACAAAAACAAAAACAAAATCCATTAATTCAAGTCTTTATGGGATGACTAATCGATTTTGATTGTCTTGTGAATGTATGGGTACCCAGAAAGAAATGTGATTTTGATAGTAAAATATTAGGTAATTGTGTAAAATAGCTCATGGGCCTTTGTTAGCCGTGTTTGAGTTAAATTAGTTGCCAATTACTGATTGTCATGGTTTGTCCCACCTATTATAAAAGGGAGGCTCCAGGTGAATAGTTTCAGCTTGACTTGGGCTAGAGGCTAAGTAACAACACCAATGGAGAGCTGCCAGGGCCTTCATGGAAGGCATATCCTGATTTATCAGTTGTCTTGAGTTCTTGGTTAGTTGTGTTTCCTTAATGTTTTTGTCAAGTTGTCGTCTCGTCTTTGCCTAGGCACACTGTAAAATATTGCACTGCCTTTTATTGGTGTACCTGAAGGTAAATACATATTAAAAAAACTGCATTCTTGGACAGTGGCGTAAAGTAACGAAGTACATTTACTTAAGTATTGTACTTTAGTTACTAGTTACTTTGCAGATATACATACAGTGTTTATGAAATTATAAAACATACCACTTTAGCCCTATTTTATACCTAGGCACACATATGTTATACCTTTGAAAATAGCAGATCTACAAGGTTGCAACGCGTCGCGATGCAACACTTTTACTTTTGGTACTAAAAGTACATTTTGATACCAATACATTTGTACTTTTACTCAAGTACATTTTCAATTCCGGACTTTTACTTGTAACAGAATACTTCTACATTGCAGTATTGATACTTTTACTTAAGTAAAACATTTGAGTACTTTTTCCACCACTGTTCCTGGACTGGTCCGATCTTTGGAGCCTTGGCCGCTCGGGCAACTTTACACGGGCAAACCATTTCATCTCATTACGGTCAAATTACAATGAAGAATGTAGGCTACATCTACACACAGTTAAATTATTACTCTGCACTGAATGAATCATTCATTTAACTTAATAAAGAAGAACCAGAATCTAGACAAAGATTAGACAACTGTTACAAATGCAGTAGTATTATTCTGCTGGATTGTGGTAACAGCTGCTTCTGAAAGATGTTGATTGGTTATGAAAAGTTATTATATCCTGGCTTGCACTTCATGAAAAGTTATGACTTACTGTATATCCAGGTCTACACCTCAGTGAAAAGTAATGACTTATCCCATTAAAACCGAGAAAGCATCTGTGTCATTTTAGAGTTTTGCGTTGGCTATTGGAAAAGGGCAGACAGACAGACAGACAGACAGACAGACAGACAGACAGACAGACAGACAGACAGACAGACAGACAGACAGACAAACAGACAGAGTCAAGAGACAGACAGACAGACAGACAGACAGACAGACAGACAGACAGACAGACAGAGTCAAGAGAGAGAGACAGACAGAGAGAGAGAGAGACTGAGTCAAGAGAGAGAGAGAGAGACAGACAGACAGACAGACAGACAGACAGACAGACAGACAGACAGACAGACAGACAGACAGAGTCCAGAGAGAGACAGACAGACAGACAGACAGACAGACAGACAGACAGAGTCAAGAGAGACAGACAGACAGACAGACAGACAGACAGACAGACAGACAGACAGAGTCAAGAGAGACAGACAGACAGACAGACAGACAGACAGACAGACAGACAGACAGACAGACAGACAGACAGAGTCAAGAGAGACAGACAGACAGAGAGAGAGACTGAGTCAAGAGATACAGACAGACAGATAGACAGACAGACAGACAGACAGACAGACAGACAGACAGACAGACAGACAGAGAGAGACTGAGTCAAGAGAGACAGACAGACAGACAGACAGACAGACAGACAGACAGACAGACAGACAGACAGACAGACAGACAGACAGACAGACAGACAGACAGAGTCAAGAGAGACAGACAGACAGAGAGAGAGACTGAGTCAAGAGATACAGACAGACAGAGAGAGAGACTGAGTCAAGAGATACAGACAGACAGACAGACAGACAGACAGACAGACAGACAGACAGAGAGACAGAGAGACTGAGTCAAGAGATACAGACAGACAGACAATCTTGAGAGGATTGAGAGACAGAAAAGGAGAAGAACGAAAATGTTAATTTGTGACATATTCATATGTGCAGAACTCCTGTCCATGTTTGTAATGGTGCCTGTGTGTGTGTGTGTGTGTGTGTGTGTGTGTGTGTGTGTGTGTGTGTGTGTGTGTGTGTGTGTGTGTGTGTGTGTGTGTGTGTGTGTGTGTGTGTGTGTGTGTGTGTGTGTGTGTGTGTGTGTGTGCGTGCGTGCGCGTAACAGGCATTCTCCATAACCAAAAGTGCTTTCACACGCACACACACACACACAGACACACACACACACACACACACACACACACACAGAGAGATATTGACACATTGGATGCAGCGAGTGTGCTCGGTGAAATGCGCCTTCATTGTAATGTATGGGCTTCATTTAGGCGGAGGCTGCTCTCGGAGCCCCGCCGCAGTGGCAGACGGGCGTTAAATGATGAATGCACCGCCGCCGACAACATGCATGAGCACGTGCACTCACTCACTCACTCACGGCCTAGTGCTGCGGCAGGGCATGTCTTTGCTGTTTGGACGCCTTGTATATGTCCAAAACCATTCCTTTTAGTATTATTTCAAAGAAAATATTTAAAATCGTGCAAATCGCTGATCTACAAGCTCACAACGCGTTATGAGCTTGTAGATCAGCTATTGTCACAATGTTTGTGCAATGCTCTTGTATGATGTAGGACATTCATTTACGATTAAAAAAAAATATGAAACCCAGAGGTTTTTGAAGGTCGCCTCTATAATGCTTTATAGGCTCATTTATAATGCATTATAATGCCCTTATAAGGCATATATAACGACTTATAACCACGTTTATAACGTATTATAACTGCTGGTCGTAATGCATTATTATGCTCAGTGGAACAGCACATTATAACTACCCTAACTTAGTCAGTTGTAAAGGCTCATAGAGAAGTGCTGTAATGTGTCATAACGCATTATAACCAAATGTTTCTTAAATGGAATGATGTCTTAGAGACATCAATAATATGCTATAACATGACTTTGAGACCTAGTAAAGTAAAGTAGCCACATATTCATGCGTTATTAGACATTGTATCATACTATAAACCTTATAGCACGACACAGTGACCTTTAAGTAAAGTGGAAGCATTCTTTAGTGTTTATTAGCACTTTAGCACATACTATAATACCCTCTAGCATGACGTAGTGACCTTTAATAAAGTGACAACATTCTTTATAAGTCATTAGCGTGACTTCAGCACTGGAAATAGTAGATCTGCTATTATCAAATAAAATATTGGGGGGGAAATTACAATAAGCAGACCTGGCAACACTGCCTCTAACGCTAACCATGGGTGAAATTCATCTGAAGACCACCCTGTTGAAAAAAAAAACAGTGATGGGGGCAGGGAAACAAACCTATACCTTCTATGACGTCAGTGAGCATCCTGAAGGTACCCAAGGACCCGCCCACCTGACCTCAGACATCAGCAACATTATGGAGATCACATAATTGCAATTGTTCGGGTGAAATTCACCCATGGTTAGTGTTCTAGGGTTAAGCAAGAAATCATCCAATCAAATCACACATTCCAATCTCTCTGACTGAAGGATTGATATGGTCCTTCTAATGCACGAGAATACTCCATTTGTTTGTTATTTCATGCATGAATTTCATGGATTTCATGCATGTATCATATTACAGAAAATTGTATAATAAAATAACGAATTGAAAACTGATGGTCTCCCCATGCATTAGACGGACAATATCAGTCACCAGAACCAGGGGCGTGTGTTTTCAATGCACCTAACATGGTGGAGTTTGAAGTTGAATGTTGTATCGGAGGGGTCTGTTCAAATTAACGTGAAATATCGAAATATTGAATCGAGCATTAACAAAAAATTCTGGGGTGGACACACCTGAGAAGACGTGGACATTACCCCACAAGGGTTTAGGTTTTAAAGTGAAATATCCCTTTAAGCCTTATGTCAGCGTGAGTAGCAGTGCTGTCTAGTACCGATGAGATGCCATGCGATGCGAGAGTGCGGTCTCGCCAACACCAACTCGGGACTCCTGAATCGCTGCCCTCCACACTCTCCTATTTAGCATCAGGGTCTTGAGCTATACTTATTAGCTAAGCTGTCGCGCCGCACTGCATCTTCTTGCCTTTCCTGGGTTGGCTCCCATAGTGTCAGCTAGCTTGCCATTAGTTCCGGGTGCCTGACGCAGTGCCCTGCCAGCCTCATCCTTCTCTTTCTCTCTTTGTCTTTGACCTGTGGTAGGTCCCCGTAGAGAGGGCCACATTTCTGATGTGGTCTGTTCATAGCATTCTTGTGTAGACTCCTTCCAGGGCCCTTTCCTGTTGTGCTGTGAGGGTCATATGAGGGATATGCTTCGACTAATTTGATTGACAGTGGGACACGTGCAGGACTGCTCTAATCCCGGATGGTTCTCAGGCAGCGCTTCCTTTTGCAGAGACTGTATGATTGACGGAAGCATTTGAAAAAAAATTGTGTGAGTCAATAGTCTGGCTCGAGAGAGAGAGACTAATGCTGCTTGCTTTTGTGATTGTGTTTGTTCAGGGTGTGTTCTTTCGTTTTTTTGTTCTTGTGCCTTTCATTTTTGGACATTGGATTTTTGCCTGCTTTTGTTATTAAACCATTTAACCTCAATTCCGCTGTGCCTCCAGGTTCTGTCTGGCATTTGGGTCTTATACTCTCCTGACTCCTAACAACCTCATTCCAGGCATTCTTGCTGTTTATTTGAAACTCACTCCGTGTCGCCAGAGTTACGGCTGTCGCCAGTTGTTCATGTCTGGAGATGCTCTTTTTGACGCCATTAATTGTGGACACACGCGGCAAACTGGCAGCACTGGCAACTGGTTAGAATATAACTAGGGCTGGGATTTTTGGATTTCTTTTTAACGATTCCGATTCCTTAACGATTCTCCCTCGGTTACTATTAACGATTCCTACAGTATATATATATATATATACATATTTAAAAAAAACGAAAATAAATATAATTGTGGCCTTCATTAACCTTTTTCCCATTTGTTTGTTCAAGACGAGATTGCTGCAGCACATAGGTATAGCACTGAACAGATATTTTCACAATATCATTTCTGTCATATTGATGTACTGTATGCATAATTTGCACATCGTTTGTTAAAAAAAAGTGTAGTGAAGTCTCCCCCCCCCCCCCCCTCTCTCTCTCTTACATCTGACTCAAGCCGAGACCCTCATAGCCGCAAGTAACCGAGATGGAACTTCCTTCATTGACTGCCCCATTCATGAAACAGAAAAGTCCCATGTCATTAAAGCGACGATAAATTCACCAATATTACGGACAGCTTGGGTTGATTTAGCTATTTTTATTAAGAAGTAAACCCGGACTGAATCCGCGGATCCGGATCCGGATCTTCAAATAGCAAAATAAGCAGGAAGTTGACATTTTTATAAAAAAAAAAAAACAGTACTGCGTTTGGCGATTTTCGACATTGTCTGAATCAGCTTTGTTTGTGTTCGTTTATGAGCTAAAAGAGTAACTTTGAGCTGTTTTACCATACAATGTAAGTCAATGAGGAGCATATTTTGAATTATCAATATCTAATCGATGGAGCAATCATTTTCGATTTCTTGTCCACCTTTGGAGTTCCACCATGGCAAGGTAACTACACAACCCAAACCTCTACCAACCGTTGTTCTGATCAGCGCAATATATAGGTCTAGATTTGAGGGCAACTGAACATCGGAGCGTCTTAAAAATAGCCTGTTTCTGTTGCCTCCAAGTTATTTCATATTGCATTTCAATGCAGACCTACTTGCAATATCATGAGGTTAATACCAGTTCATTGCCAGTCATGATGTGCACCCCTCTCTCTCCCCCTCGCTCTCTCTCTCTCTCTCTCTCTCGTCCCCTGAAGTCAGACACTTTTACAACCACCTTGAATAATATTCACACCCGCCATATGCCATGTAATGATATGCATGCGTCCTGTGTGACATGATGGCACCTGTGTGCGCGCGTGTACTTGGCTTGGCAGTGGTGTAACCAAGTACATTTACTCAAGAACTGTACGTAAGGACAATTTGTAGGTGTTTTTTACTTTACTGGAGTATTTCCAATTTTCAATACTTTTATTTTTACTCCACTACATCTCTGAGGAAAATATTGTACTTTTACTCCACTACAATTATTTGATTACTTTAGTAACTAGTTACTTTGCAGATATAAATTATTATATTATAAAACATACATTATCCACTTCAGCCTTATTTTATACCGAGGCTATTTGAAAATAGCCGATCTACAAGCTCACAACGCGATGCGTTGTGAGCTTGAAGATCTGTTATTTTCAAACATGTTAGTACTTTTACTTTTGGTACTTTAAGTGTATTTTGATGCCAATACTTTTGTACTTTTACTCAACTAACATTTTGAACACATTTTTACTTGTAACAGAGGTTTTTTTTTACATTTTGGTATTGTTACTTTTACTTAAGTAAAATATCTGAGTACTTCTTCCACCACTGGTATACTTGGTGACGTGACAGGTCCTAACGCAGGCAGGCAGGTGACACATGTTTGGGGACAGCTTCCCTGGACGTCCATAGTGAGCAGGGAACGAAATGTGTGACAAATGACACTTTGAATCAGTGCATCAGAGCGGTGTTGCCCCAAAATCTAGGTCGGGAAATCTTTTTTCTTTTTGGGTTGTGACCCATTTTTTTAATGGGTCAAAACCTCTGGGTTTGTGAGGTAGATATTTGGTTTCTCACACACCGGGCTTGAACCCACTTGCAGAGGAAAGCCCAAAAAAAACTTGTCAGCTCAAGACGCAAAAGAGAAATTGGTAACACTTGCTCATAAGGTACCCGTAATTAACGCTTAATTTATAATTACTTAATACATTATTTAAGCATTAATTAAGCATTAATAAAGCAATTCATTATGAATTCATTTGTAATTCATGCATTAAGTAACTTTGTTTAACTAATGATGTAAATTATTGATTAAGTACAAGGAATTAATGCTTAATTAACCCTTAATTAAAGCTTAAATAATGTATTAAGTAATCATAAATGAAGGGTTAATTACGGGTACCGTATGAGCAAGTGTTACCGATGAATTAGACGTAATCATGGAAATGATTAAAATGTTTCGGTTTTATTTATTAAATACTTTTGACAAAATGTTGGAATTGTTTTTAATTGATGAAAACAATGTCAAAGTTTATTTTTTTGCTTTATTATAATTATTTGTATTATTATTGGAAAAAAAATATGTAGGAAACGGAAAGAAAAATGGGATATTTACTTGCGACCCATAAAAATGGGTCCGAGGAACAAAACATGGGCCCAGACCCACTGTTTGGGAAACAGTGGTGTTAATATACGCACACGGCGTCTAATATACGCAACACGTCCCATCGCGACACGTTGTGAGCTTGTAGATCAGCTATTTTCAAACATTTTTGTTGAACTGATAATCTGCTGGTTGTTTAGAACCGGACTCAAGAGCCACTGTGAGGCCTAGCTGGGTTGTAAGGCCAGCTAATCCTGCTTGTATCGATGCTGGTTACTTTGCAGAGAGTTAAGATGATCTTCGAGCGTCGCTGAGGACACTGGATTAACCAGGGCATCCCGGGTCCTTTATACTGCTGGCTGTGCCCCCTGATGTCACTACGGTGATGTCAGGTGGTGTCAGGCATATCCATATATGGATTGGGCCGTGTCAGTTATGCCCAAATCTGGGACTATGATGTCAGTCCTGGATGTTTCGGTTATCTCCACATAGGAGGGATTTTCTGATTGTCAGAGCGAGGTATGTTAGGAATCTCTCTTTCTAGAGATTCTATGCTGTCAGACTTCGTAGGTCGATCGTCTCCATTTATGGGGATCTCCATATATAGGCCAGTGCTGGCAAGTAGGCTATGCCCTGAACGTCCGCAACAATTTTAGTACTTTGACTTTTGGTACTTTAAGTACACTTTTTGTACTTTTACTCAAGTAACATTTTGCAAACACAGGCCTTTTACTTGAAGCAGAGTATTTTGATTTGCTGGTATTGTTACTTTTACTTAAGTAAAATAAGTTAGTACTTTTTCCACCACTGAACACTAGAAGCTACAAAAAAAGCTACAAAACAACAAAGCGTGGGAGGCTACGCTGCTGCTGAGTCGCCTTTGAAGTGTCGCACGACACGAGCATCCAACGAGTGAGAAAAATATTAAGGAAAGTATAAAGGCTTGTGTTAAAAAGAACAGGGAACTGGCTGATGGCGAGAACTAGATTTCCCCTCCATTACGAACAGGAATTGTGTGGAGAGAGAAGCTGAGTGGAAAAGGGTGAGAAAATAAACAACAAAGTGTGAACGTCACCTAGTCTTGCCTGCTCTTGTTTTGATTCAGTAAAGTGGAGTTACAGTGGTGGAAAGTAACTGAGTACATATACGTAAGTACAGTACTTAAGTGAAAGTATCAATACTGCAATGTAGAAATACTCTGTTACAATGTTACAAGTAAAAGGCCTGTGTTCAAAATGAGTAAATGTGCAAAAGTATTGGCATCAACACGTTAAGTAGGCTACCAAAAGTAAAAGTGCTATGTTTGAAAATAGCAGCTGTACAAGATCACAACGTAGCTCTGCTATTTTCAAATAGCCTAGGTATAAAATAGGGCTAAAGTGGTTAATGTATGTTTCATGATATCATAATTTATATCTGAAAAGTAACTAGTAACTAAAGTTGTCAAATCATTGTAGTGGAGTAAAAGTACTATATTTGCCCCACTGAGATGTAGTGGAGTATAAGTAAAAGTACTGAAAACTGGAAATACTCAAGTAAAGTAAAAAATACGTCAAAATTGTACTTAAGTAAAGTACTTGAGTAAATGTACTTAGTTACCTTACAGTACACCACTGTCCGTTTGTATCCGCACGTCGCTGGCTTCCATTGTACAGTGGTCACCTATTCACATACGCACCGGAGTCTCTGAAAGGTACCCACCATAACCCACCATAACCTTAGGTTGTGAAAGGTTGGGGGTGTGGCTATGCCTTGGGGGTGTGTTTTAAGTTTTTCATTTTAGGTGGACAGTAGGTGGCAGAAGAGAGCAGAGGAAAGCAATTACTCTACTTGCAGTTTATTTCTTAAAAGCAGCTGTCATTAGAGAACTTATGAATGCAGACAATTTATCATTTAATTAATAAAACAAACTTATGTACTAGAGTATTTCCAATTTCCAGTACTTTTACTTTATTTTATACATAGGCTATTTGAAAATAGCTGATCTACAAGCTCACAATTGTCACAATGCTATTTTCAAACATTTTACAGTGGTGTAAAGTAACAAATTACATTTACTCAAGTACTGTACATAAGTAAAGATTTTAGGTATTTTTACTTTACTAGATTATTTCCAATTTCCAGTACATTTACTTCTACTCCACTATACATCTCAGAGGCAAATATTGTTCTTTTACTCCACTACAATTATTTGAAAACTTAGTTGTTACTTTGTAGATTTTGATTATTACAAAACATACATTAACCACTTCAGCCTTATATAAACGTTGGCTATTTAAAAATAGCCATGTGATGCGTTGTGAGCTTATAGATCTGCTATTTTCAAAGGATTTTTTACATATTTTGATAACCTGTGAAACGGGACATTCTACATGTATTTTAAGTGGTATATATGGTGGCTTTTACTTTAAGTAAACTATCTGAGTACTTCTTCCACCACTGAAGAACAACAATTAAAGAACAGAGGATAAGCCAGTGTTTTTCTCATTCTTTTTTCTCTCTCTCTCAGTCATAGGAGACAGCTGTTGCGACCAGTGTTGCCAGAGTTTGCGAGAGAAATAAGCAAACAGGTCTATTAAAACAAGCCCAAAAGAGATTGATTATTATAGGCCACATGAGCACATTAAACCTATATGCACCTCAAGTTCTCAAATAAAAAGCAGCCAGCTTCTACCAATATTTACAAGCAACTTTACAGAAAAACAGGTTGCTTATAATAAGCAAACATGGCAACGCTGGTCGCGACCCCTTCCTTTCATTCAGTGAGAGAGGATCATGGTTAACATATGCTAATAGACAGTCAGTGGCTTCAAGCTTGGCCATTGTTGTCACAAAACAAGTTTGGCCAAGAAACCTTTGAAAACCTCTGATGTCCAATAGGTGGCCGTTTGAAGATCGTGCATGAATGAACAGGTGACCACTGTAGCCACACTATGCTATGGGAGTATATCATAGAACCGGGGTTACGGTAGTAACCTACAGTTATATTGCAGGGAGGTCCGCCAAATTATTGTGTGAACGTATTTATTAGGAAAACATACTTTGAAAAAAACGAAATGACACAAATATGTAATTAACACATCACTGCTGTCATAACAAAGATGTGAAGCCAGCGTCACTTGGAAGAGAACCCATAGTCACTTGAAATGAAAAACCTTGTGGAATACTTCCAAGCCCCGCCGTCTCATTTCTCTCCACGGTCAGCAGACATTGATGAGACGGGCGGCTAAATTAGCGTTTCAAAGCCTCGCATCAACTAGCCTGGAAGGCTTTATTAAGGAATGAAAAAGGAAATAATAATCAAAAGATGAAGGGACCGAGGCACAGTTATGCAACACGATTTCATGAGAACAGTTTTTTTGGAACAGCGGTTCTCAAGGATGTTTCAGGGGGGTTCTCAGCTGAATTGAGTTAACTCATTCCCTGCCAAGGACGTAGGACGGTAGGCGGATGGATTAATTCATTAATTCCTGGCAGTGAATGAATTAAAGAGGTGATCGGGGCAATTAGCAAAGTGGGTGGTGTCTCAATGCCGTGATACAAGTCCAGGGGCGCCGCAGAATACTATCATACTAACCACTTAGACCCTCTACAGCCTACTCAATAAAATAGACCTGAGTTGCACTGTAGATCAGCTATTTTTAGCGAATGCTCCTCCCAGAGGTATGTTGGGGATTGGTTCAATCTGTCCTAACTGGCAGTGGTGGAAAAAGTACTCAAATGTTTTACTTAAAGATGGGGTGCCGTGATTTTCAGTGATCCCCCCCCCCCCCAAAACATGATTATCAGGTATTATGGTTATACTGGGAGGAAGATTTTTTTTTCAAAAAAGTGTACAGAAATTGTTAAAATTATGTTTTTATGTGGACACCCCTCCAGTTCATTAAGTATACCTGGTTCTCACCTTAGCACCTCCTCCACCACCTTAGCACCACCCACCTGTCCTAGTCCCTCCGCCTCCTCATGCCCACACCTGTTGTGTTATGATAATGAGGGGGAGGGTATGTTTTTACTATATCACTAAAGCGCTGTTTCTC
Organism: Gymnoscopelus microlampas; assembly: GCF_963454915.1. Classification (NCBI taxonomy): domain Eukaryota; kingdom Metazoa; phylum Chordata; class Actinopteri; order Myctophiformes; family Myctophidae; genus Gymnoscopelus; species Gymnoscopelus microlampas. The sequence continues at coordinate 5,341,129 of NC_139951.1, forward strand.
TATTGGCACGTTTGACCCTCGAGGTTTCAGCCTCCAGGTAGAAACTCAAAATAGTCAGAGAAGACATAAAACACCATTAAAACACCACCAGGGGGCTTAATGAAGTTCTATCAACCTCATAGACACATGAAAAACAGAAAAAGTGCAAAACTATGGCACCACCCCTTTAAGTAAAAGTACCAATACTGCAATGTAGAAATACTCTGTTACAAGTAAAAGTCCAGAATAAAAAATTCTAAAAAGTACAAAATTATTGGCATCAAAATATATTTCAAGTACCAAGAGTAAAAAGTATTAAATATTTGAAAATATCAGATCTACAAGCTCACAACGCGCCGCGATGTGACGCGTTGTGAGCTTGAAGATCGGCTATTTTCAAATAGCCTATGTATAAAATGGAGCTAAAGTGGTTCATGTATGTTTTATAATATCATAATTTATATCTGAAAAGTAACTAGTAACTCCATTTTTCAAATAACTGTAGTGGAGTAAAAGTACAATATTTGCCTCTGAGATGTAGTGGAGTAGAAGTAAAAATATTGGAAATAGGATATACTCAAGTAAAGTAAAAAATACATCCAAATTTTACTTAAGTACGGTACTTAAGTAAATGTACTTAGTTACTTTCCATCCCTGCTAACTGGAAAGCGATGTTCTCTCAAGTTTTCCTCGTGACACGCTGTATATCTGGGGGAAAAACATTTACATATTTACATACTGTGACAACCCTGGGGGTGTCAGGGTAGCTCATGTGGTTGTCATGGTTACTAACAAGGTGTCTGCGTTTCAGAGAACGATTGGAGGGCGGAGGTGTGCGATCAGTGTAGATCAGGCCCACCTGGTTCTCCCTCTATATAAAAGTCTGCAGGGCAGTGGTAACATTTTATCTCTCTCACCATGCAGATCACTGGAAGCACTTGCGTTTGGAAATGCGCTCCGGGAGCTTACTCACGCATTAGTTTGTAGGCTATTGGCCACTGCGCTCGGTGCTATATATCCGAACGCACTCGTTATGATTTGGTTAAGCCAGTGATTCTCCCAGATGACAATGAAGTGACAATTTAAGGACTTTTAAGACCTTGTTAATATCTATAAAAAAGAAAGAACAAAAGACAATTATTGCATTAAAAGTAACCAAGAAACTATAGGCAACTATAAAAACTGGTCAAACATTGGCTAAGTTGTCAATTGTAAGACAGATGCAAATATTCAGAAAATAACAGATCTACAAGCACACAACGCTTGTGAGCTTCTAGATCGGCTATTTTCACAATATTTATCTGTGGAACCGAGTCAAACTAAATGTAATGCCTCAGTTCAAATGTGATTATTTTGGGGGGTCCCCAGTTCAAATATGATTTATTTTGGGGGGTCCCCAGTTCAAATATGATTATTTTGGTGGGTCCATAGTTCAAATATGATTTATTTTGGCAGGTCCCCAGTTCAAATGATTATTTTGGTGGGTCCATAGTTCAAATATGATTTATTTTGGGGGGTCCCCAGTTCAAATATGATTATTTTGGTGGGTCCATAGTTCAAATATGATATATGTTGGGGGGTCCCCAGTTCAAATATGATTATCAAATATGATTATTTGAATGGGTCCATAGTTCAAATATGATTTATTTTGGGGGGTCCCCATTTCAAATATGATTATTTTGGTGGGTCCATAGTTCAAATATGATTATTATTTTGGGGGGTCCCCTGTTCAAATATGATTATTTTGGCTTCCTCATTGTCACAAAACGGAGCCATTTGTAACAATACTGTAATATGACATAAATTAACGTGCCATAAAGAAACAATGTAATTCAGGGGCGCCGTGGACTAGAACGTAATTTACACCAGTGCCCTGAGCCAAAAAAAAAAAAACGTTTCAGAACCACTGACTTAGAATTGGCCTCAAATCAAACTGGCCATGTTGCAGATTATAGCAGCGCTCCAGTCTATTCTTAATCAGTCTATACCCTCTTAAATATCCACAGGCCTGTAACAAGGCTGGCATTTATTTCTACGGTTTAAGACAAGATAGTCACTGTTAACACATTCAATCCAGGAACGCATATCTGTGTCACTTTTATATTTCTTTGGCTATTCAAAAATAGCAGATCTACAAACGAGTGCCACGCTATGAGCTTGTAGATCTGCTATTTTATTTTAATTGTAACAATGTGTGCACATTTTGGAATATATATATTTTTTAAAACCTGAGGTCGATTCTACAAATGATCTTCTAAAATCTTAAAGTTTTCTGAAACACATGTTGCTATAATATCAGTGGTTCTCAAACTTTTTCATGTCAAGGACCCCAAAAATACATGTATTCGGCCGCGGACCCCCAACTCAAAATATGTAGTTCCAGGGACCCCCAGTAGCAAAGATTTGAGTCACAAATGTTCGCTTATAAAAAAAAAACACACTCAGTGTGAAGAGAGTGGTGCTTTGAATTAATGTAACTGGTTGCATCCTTGTGTTGCAATCAGCTGCAGCTGTTGAGGCCGTGCTCAAACGGACGGACGGACGGACCCACACACACGGTCAAGTGTAGGAGTGGCTGGCGCCACTAAAAAAAAATATATATATATATGTTCAATACATAATTTAAAAAATAGCAGATCTACAACGCGCTATGAGCTTGTATTTCTGCTATTTTTGAACAGCCAAGGTATAAAATAATGGTTACAGTGGTTTCCCGGTCTTGGTGGGTTATAGGCAGTGGAAAGCAGTAAAGGTTTTCACTCTGATTTGTGAAAGCACCATTGTGCAGAATTAGCGCTTTTTTCTTAAAGGTAACAGGTGACCTTTTGCAAAATGTTAGATCTCAGCTCTGTTTGAGAGGTACAGGATCAGTGTTGGACATCCCCGGGCACCCGGGAGATGGGAGTCAAAGGTGAAGATCTACCGTGCTAGCAAAGTGAATCCGTGTACGTAGCGTTCAATTGATATCCGTTCTCAAATCCCAAAATCGAAAATCGGAAATTGTCCGTTCAGTTTATATCCGTTCTTAAGTCCCAAAATCGAAAATAAGAAATTGGCTTCATCTCATGAATGGAAAACGGAAATTGACCCGTTTTTTAATTTAATTTTTTTGTTAAACACAATTTTTGCCAAGATATCAAGTATTACTTTACAAGCCCGTATCTTGCGTTCAGTCTATTATTCAATGTGAAATCAAAAATCAAAAATCGAAAATTGGCTTGATTTTCAATTTTAGCCTTTCATCTACATGAATGGAAAACGGAAAATTACCTGTTTTTTAATTATCGATCATTCATATGCATTATTATACAAAGTTACGTATAGGGAGGGGGCGGAGCCGAGACTCCACCCCCTCCCTACGCGCCATCTTGGTGAGGTCCGGTTCGGTCCAGCAGCACCGTGTTAGCTCCGGCTAAGTGTAACACTGTAAACAAACACATAGCAGCTACTTTAGCTAGTCACTGCTAGAACATTTTACGCAGATTAAGAGGAAACAATACGAGGAGAAGATTACATTTATCGGTATCGATCCGTATAAGCTTGTTACGAGTGAGTTTAGTGTCAATAAGGATCTTTATCCGCCGGGCCATACATTATCCGGATATTGTATGATTATTATTTAGTGTTTACACGCAGTACCTACTACACTATGGACCAGTTGATGGCCTACAACAGCCTTGAGGCTCAATCTTATTTGTGCAAGGGTAAGTAAGTTTGTTTTTATTATTTTGTTTTATCGTTTGACAGGTAATGTTGGTGAACTGTAGAAGTGCTGTGCAAGTCTGTGTGTTAGCGTGGCTACTGTTAGCCTTGGATCAAGACTATCGTAGATTTATTTTATCTGAGTCAGACTTGATCAAATACAACTAATATATAGTCTTGATCCAAGGCTAAGCTTTTTTAGCCCTGGCGTTAGTGAGTTCTCTCTAACTTAGAGAGAACTCTAACGCTGGACTAAGCTACTGTGTGCCCAAAAGAAGTCAGACGTAAACAAAGCCCAAATATGGGCCTTATTAATGACCCAAAATAATTCATGAAAGTCGAGTCTGTCCATTGTGGCTGGCATGCAGATAGTCAAGCTTTGTTCTTTGAGAGTTTCATAGGGGGAAAAACACAAGTAAAAAGTACTAGCCTGGTTACCCAGCACTTTTCATACAGTCAGTGGCTGGTCTTACAAGCAGGGTCTTACAAGACTGGGTCAAAATGTACCACAACCAGGGTCGGTAACACCACAGCATTCTAACTAGATATAATTACAATTACGATCAGGGGTCTTCAACGTTTTCAGGCCAAGGACCCCTTGAGAGCGAGATAAAGCAGGGACCCCCATTATATTGTATAGAATATTTCTTTTTTCATAGATTTCATAGGCAGCTTCATAGACTTGTTCCACAGCACTATCATGTTGGATTCATGTTAATGTGTATTTCCAAACATTTAATCATGCACTTAAACAACACTTATACCTGACCTTTCACTCTGTACTTAGCCTGCTCTTTTTCCCCGCTATACTAAACCACTTTGCCGAAGATAGCAGATCTACAAACGCACAACGCCTTTGGCTAAAGTTCCTCTCAGAATAGGGATACTTGGTTGAAGTGGTTTATGTAAAAATCACACAAAGATTTGGCGGACCCCCTGTAGTAACTCTGAGGACCCCCTAGGGGTCCCGGACCCCCTGTTGAAGACCTCTGCTTTAGATATTATTTGATTTTTTTGTTGCACGCATGCAGTGTTGTCCTATGTAAGCTGAAGACAATAATACCCTAGCGGTCTGTTCTATCACAGTAATATCACTGTTTACTCTATTCTCAGGTGCTGCACTCAGCAACCGAGGGAGAAGCCAACCTCTCCCTGGATCATGGCCCCAGAGCACAGCACACTGGGGCGGTGCTTGACGCACACTGTGACTGCAAGTCTGGACTGTGTGAGGTCTGGTCCCGTGTAGGTGCTGCGCTGCAAGAGTCCAGAGGAAAGACACAGTAGAACCTTACTCTAGGTGCTTGTGGCCCACTTCAGCGACTGAGTCAAAGCGTGGTAACGTGAGTTGTGTATTTTAAATTGAGCATATTGTTCTAATTCATTAGAACCAGGGTCAGTGAAACCACAGCATTTTAACTAGATAATGACAATGCTTTATGTATTATTTGATTGAAGCATGCAGTGTTCTCTTATTTAAGCAGAAGAAAATGATCTAAAAGTTAAATGATATCCTACCGGTCTGTACTATCACAGTAATATTCCCTGTTTATTTTATTCTCAGGTGTTTTTGACCCATCTGCAAGTAATAACCTGAAACACCTCCAAGGAGTCTAATTAAGACCATCTGCACTCCAGGCAGCTCCCAACACAGCGTGTAGCAGCAGGACCCTCGCTACAAGAAGAGTCACTCCAGGCAAGGCAGCATGACGCTGGCCACCAACAGAGCCGTGCCTACTGCTCAAAAGCCCAGCAGTTTGATCAGCGTCACCACCAGCGTCCATCAGATTTTCCTGGAGACTGTGTACTGTACTGGTTGGCAGAGGATTCAACATTGCAGATAGTGTAGGATCTGTCATGGCATGATTAGTCACACTAGCCTTTACAAAAGGGGGAAAAACAGCTATATTAATCTAAACTAATATTATACTTTACTATATGCTATATTATACTACTATATTGTGAACTCTCTATACATACATACTGTATATCTCTACATATCTACTATTTTAATGTGCTTCACCAAAACGAAAAATGTACTAATCTTTGTGCAGTAGTAGCCTCGTGAAGAGGATTCAAGCTCTTAAAAGAGATGACTTCAAGAGCTTGCACTTAACTTAACTTAGCCTACTATTGATAAATGTCCTACTTGGCTTAAATTAAGCAGTTGTTTTTATGAGTGATGTTTAGATTAGATTTAGTTTCAACTTTATTGTCACTGCACAGAGTACAAGCACTACTGAGACAACAAAATGCAGTTTCGCATCTACAGCTGAGTTACAGTGTGTCATGTCCAAGGAGGAAGAAACTGCAGGAGATTCTTCTTACTGAGAAAGTGGCTGAGAACAAGAGAATCATGTGTTATCACTATAATCAATGCAATGGTTCTCATACTTTTCCATGTCAAGGACCCCCAAATTAATATGTATTAGCCCCATCTGAAAATATTTTGTCCCAGGGACCCCCATACTATGTTTGTGTTGTAAAATGTTTCAAAAACATTCAAATTCTTCTGAAAATAGCCGATCTACAAGCTCACAACACATCACATTGAGACGACTCAGACGAGGAGCATGGAGTTTGGTTATATTTCAAATAGCCAATGTACAGGGAGGTGCTTAAAACAGATGTTGATGCTACGTATATATTAAGGACCCCTGGGGGGTCCCTGAACCCCACGTTGAGAACAATTAGTGTATGTATAATACAGGGCTCTTCAACAGGGGGTCAGGGACCCCTAGGGATCCTCAGAGTTACAGGGGGCCGCCTAATCTTTGTGTATTCTGGAGGGAACTTTAGGGAAAATAGCCGATCTACAAGCTTGTAGATCTGCTATTTATAGGCAATGAGGTTTGGTGTAGATGGGGGGGGGGGGGGGGGGCAGACCAAGTGAAAGGTCAAGTTTATGGTTTAAGTGATTACATGTCTGAAAATACAAATGAACATGGATCCAATATAGTGCTGTCAAACCTATGAAGCTAACTATGAAATCTATGAAAAGTTTGAATCTGCCACACAATTGTATACAATATGTAGTGGGGATCTCTGATCATCTCTCAGCTATGGGGTCCTTCGTCTGAAACACCTTGAAGACCCCTGGTATAATATATAAATAGAATGAACTGTAAGCGTAGGTATGAATGTGACATATACAGAACAGTATGAACACTAAACTGGTGTACTGTAAATGTTATGTATTGTACAGTCGGAGGTATACAGTGTGTACATATACCTACAGCTGTTAATCTGTAACATTCACTTTGTGTGTTTGGGATATTTCACCCCCAAAATGACCTTTTCTATGGATTAGTCACCCCATGGAGACTTGAATTGATGGAAAGTAACTAAGTACATGTACTCAAGTACTGTAATTAAGTGCACTTTTGAGGTATTTGTACTTTACTTGAGTATTTCCAATTTCCAATACTTTTACTTCTACTCCACTACATCTCAGAGGTAAATAGTGTACTTTTACTCCACTACAATTATTTGAAAACTTTAGTTACTAGTACTTTGTAGATTTTGATTATTATTACTGAACATACATTAACCACTTCAGCCCTATATACATTTTGGCCATTTGAAAATAGCCGATCTACAAGCTTACAATGCTTCTGATGTGACGCATTGTGAGCTTGTAGATCTGCTATTTTCAAAAGATGTTTATACATTTGAAAACTTGAAATGGGACATTCCAGTACTTTTACTTTTGGTATTTTAAGTACATTTTGATGCCAATACTTTTATACTTTTGAATTGCGGACCTTTACTTGTAACAGAGTATTTCTACATTGCAGTATTGATACTTTTACTTAAGTAAAACATTTGAGTACTTTTTCCACCACTGGGTATATGTTGTACAAACAAAGACATTAACACTATAGATATTGCTGTCTAGAATGTGTACATTATTAATATTGTACCTTCAGGCGTCCTAGCCTACTGTATGTCTTGGCATTTATATTTCACTATGGCACCATCCATACTAGTCCAAACAGTATAGGCCTACAATACATATTAACACATTTCTACCAGTTTATACTGTTCATAATACTGTATCTTAGCTCTTTAATTCCAACCCTTTATTTGTTCGTTATATAATTTAGAATACATCATGTACTATTATACTGTAATACTCATGGCATGACACATAAATCATGATTATCGCATTCTCAACCATTTAAACCCAGTTGGTGTGAATATCCTGTACCCTTCCTATACCCGATTCCTCTTCCAGCGATCCAGAAACAGATGTGTGCCTAGCTACTGTGTACTTGTTACGACCTTATAAGGTGTCTAGAGGCTAAGGAGTAACACATACACAGGTAACGAAAAAGTGTACATTAATATTAGGATCAACCTTAAGTTTACAATGGATAATTAAGCAGATCAGGGAAAGCAACAAACTTCAGGGTGGCCAAAGCCAAAATACCCCAACCCTACCTGAAAAGAAAACAACCTAAACTCCACCAAAACAAAGTTACAGTATAGGCTCCCTAACTAAACAAAACAGGGTCAAAAGGGGGAACAAAATAAATGGCGGCACATCCCTACAAGCTTCCCTTCTCTATTATACTCAGGAAAAAGGTTTGGAATATGATTACGTTTCCTATCTAAGAATAGTCTATACTTTAAACACTAAGTAAATAAAGTTACCTACTTACGCACTAAGCAGGAAAAAGGTATGGCACACAGGGCTATAGACCTACAGTAGCAAACACCAGCTAACTAACAGAAAGGGTTCAGCACATGGAGGTGACGGATGGTAAAAAGGCTGATGAGGAGCTTCTCCCAGGCTTTTATGCTGTCTGGGCTGATTGAGGAAGCTGCAGCTTGCTTGTAATGCTCTTCAGGTTGCCCTGGTTGAGCTTAGACTGGTTTTAAATGCAAGCAAAACTAAATTCATGCTGTTCACTAGGGCTAAAACCACCAACCTTAGTAATATAGTCATAACCTCTTCAAGTGGTGCTACAATAGAAAGGGCCACGGAATACAATTACCTTGGCATCTGGCTAGATGAGAAATTGTGTTTTAAATTTCACATTGAAAACCTTGTCTCTATAGAAATAAATCTTGCTTTCCTGCATCCAGTAGGAAAACAATTAGTATGGAGATATAGAACTGCTACTCCATCAATTTTAAAGCGCCTCGACACTGTGTACCATTCTGCCCTAAGATGGGTCACTGGTGACAGCTATGGTACCCATCATTGTACACTCTATGGGAACGCAGGCTTATCCTCTCTATCTGAGAGGCGTGATAAGCACTGGTACAGTATGTATTTATTTCTAAAGCCATCTCAGGAATGCTGCCCCCTTATATTTGTTCTATGTTGGATCAGAACCCTATTACATACCAGACCCGCTCAACTGATCTCCTGACACTCAAGGTTCTTTTTGCACAGACAGAGTTAGGCAAGACAGCATTTTCTGTCAGTGCTCCATCTGCCTGGAATGAGCTCCAGAGGCCCTTGAAAATCAAATCACTTCCATCTTTAGGTCATTTCAGGGAAATGACTTCCAACAATATTGTTCAGGATTGTAACTGCTTTATTTAATTTAATTTTGGTAGATCTGTTCTAGTTCTTTGAGTATTTTAGTTTTTTTTTAGTGATTTCTGTATTCTGATTCATGCATCTTATGTTGCTGTATGTGAATGTCTATTCCTGTTGTTGATTACTGTGTTCTGTTTCTCGGCTACATTGAAAATGAGGGCCTGCCCCTCAACTGTACTCCGAGCTGAAATAAAGGTTATGATGATGATGAGGAATGAGGCCCAGGTGTGTCTCCAGACACCACGCCACTCCTCCAATCTCTACTCCACCCTCCATTACCAAGTAGGGCACTGAAAACACTCAGAGGGTTAAAAACAATATGAGGCCACATAGGGCCGTAACAGTACTCAATGTATAACTATACATATATATATTACACTGTACTGAAAAATGACACCATTATCGCATTCTCTCAGCCACTGTTCGCTGTGGACACGCCACCTGCTGACTCCTGAAGATCTGATCAGTAAACCCAAACGGAATCTGCAGTTTTTTTTCTGTTTTTCAGTGGTGATTCAGGAGGAAAATCTGTGGGATTCTGCGGGGTGACTTTTTAAGGTTTTAGACAGTTATCCAGTACTATAATCAATGTGTTTGGAGCAAGAATAACAACCCTAAACATGCTAAATAAATCTTAAAGTACCACAAAGTAAGATCCATTAGTCAAACCTTTGATTTTGTCATTTTTTATTCAATACTAATTCACTCCTTCATGAACATTCTTTAGTACATATTCAATTCAAATAACAAATGTGCAATAAAATGTAAATTTGCCACTGAAATGCATTGGGAACAGGTAGATTAAACATTAATCTAAGAAAACAATAATTTACCAATGGGTCCAACATGAACATACATAAATTCATTCTCTAAATAATGTAATAAATACATAAATAAGTATAGTGCAAATGCGAGAACTGATATTTTTTTAGAACAATTTAAATAAAAAGAATTTATAATTAAACCACAGATGTTTGTTTTTTCTGTATGTATGCAAGTCTGTACATTGGAAAGGAACAGTTTACTTTAACTACTTACACTCTCTATTCTAAGACAAATAGACCTGAGTTGCAACTGTACTTTCCTTTACACGAATTCTCTCTCATAAAAATAGCCGATCTACAAGCTCACATCGCGCCGCATTGTGACATGTTGTGAGCTTGTAGATCTGCTATTTTTGGCTAATGTTATCCCCAGAATATGGATGCTGGATTTTCTTTTTTTTAATTAAAAGGAGGGGAAAAAAGAACATTTTACATAATCGTTAAACATACATTAATTAATTTGTTCAATAAATAAATTTGGAACAAATACATACAACAGATATAGTGCTTGTTCAAGAGAGGATACAAAGCACTTCCGGAACATTAAATAATCATTGAAAAACAGATGATTGTTTTTTTCTGCAAGTCTATGCATTTGAAAAGAACAACTTTAACATTCTATACAAGACAAGGCAACATTTAACAACCATTAAAGCGTGAGTGAGTCAGTCAGTCAGTCAGTCAGTCAGTCAGTCAGTCAGTCAGTCAGCCTGAGGCTTTCAGCCAGGCATTCTGAGTCAGTCAGTCAGTCAGTCTGTGGCTTTCAGTCAGGCAGTCAGTCAGCCAGCCAGCCAGATAGCCAGCCTCTGGCTTTCAGTCAGTCAGTGGGGGTTATTCTGCCGACAGTTGAATTTGGCAATAAGCATCATTGTAATGTTGTGTTCAGTCAGGCTCCGTCGGTACTGTGTAAGCAGCATAGTGTAATGTGAGAAAAGACTCAACATCCACTGAGGTAGCGGGGTGATGGAGGTACAATGATGCTAGTGGGGCAAGAGTGGGCATTCTGTCCTCCCTGGCAGCCCACCACTCCACAGGACTGACATACTCAGCATCACTCTAGTCCATGTGGACGTAACGATGTCATTCCTCAGCTGACACAAGGGTAAGGGCAGGGGCCACCTGGACATAGTCCTGAATGTTCTTTCTTAGACCAGCCAATTGCTTGGTAAAACACTGGGAGGGCTTTGAAGAGATCCATGCTGGGGTGTCTCTCCATCACAGCCTGCAGCTTTGCAGAGCAGTTAGCCATGGTCTTCTGGAAGAGCTGAGAGTAGGCATCATGCTCATTCTCATCCAGCTCCCCCAGCTGCTCTTTGGTCCCAGGATGCCAGTCTTCAGCCCCTGCACTGCAGCCGTATTCAAACATGTAGAGGTTGTCAAGTTGACCATGGATAGTGGCAGCAGAAGGGTTGGATGTCTCCTGTTGAGGAGATGTGCCAGACATGTGATGTGTCTGGAGTTGGGGAACAGGCCATGAAGAATGATGTTGAAGGCTTTCTTCATGTAGCTTGCTGAGTCTGTGACAAAAGCCCACACGTCACTGAGGTTGATGTTGTAGCTGTTGAGGCAAGAGATGACTGCCTGTGACACAGTGTTGAAGTTGACTCTCTCAAGGAACACAATATCTGATGTCAGAGATGGCTCGCCAACGGGTTGCAGAAGAATTCCGAGGACACAGCGACCACAGGCATCTGTTGTCTCATCTAATAAAACATAGATGGCCTTTCACTCCACCGCACTCTTGATATCCTCCACATACTGAGGTAACAGCTCTAGCAGGTAGTCTGAGCGGAAGTGGGACAGAGCTGGAAGGGATCCTCCCTGCTTTGCAGCCAGTGTGGGAGCTTTCTCAAGGGGAATATCTGCCTCAACCAGTCTTAGTAAAACTCCAGCACAAACTCCTTCCTCTCAGCAGTAGATGGGGTCTTGGAGAGGCAGGCAGCCAGAGTTTGAGTCCTCGATCGTACTGGAAAACAAAGAAAGGTTCGATAATGTAAAATAAACACAGTATCATTGTACAGAAAATCAAATAATAATGCAAACCTACTGTAAGCTCACATATACAAGCCAGGTGTGTATTGTTGAGTGCTGGTCACAATGAAGCGCCTCTACCTCACTAATAACATAATACAGCTTTATTTTCTTTACAATTATCATACTAAACACATTACTGTCAATAGTAAGAACTGCAGTAGTGCACACATGAACCAAACTTCTCTGTCTTCATATTTGATTAAATGTTCTCACTACTCACAAAAATGTACATTACAGGTTGAGCATAATCATCCTGGCTGCTAGACTAGGTATATGTAACAAAACAAAGCAAACTGAAAACGAGTATTTTTGTAACCATCACTGGTTACAAAAAACATTCTCAATAGTCTTAGACTATTGAGAAGCAGTTGCAGTTGGGGAACAGGCCATGACCAGGGGTCTTCAAGAGGGGGTCCGGGATCCCTAGGGGATCCTCAGTGTTACTACAGAGGGGCCCAAATCTTTGCGTTACATTAACCACTTCAACCCTAGCATCCCTATTCTGAGGGGAACATTAGCAGAAAATAGCAGATCTACAAGCTCACAATGCACAACTTAACATGAATCCAACACATTAGTGCTGTCAAACAAGTCTATGAAGCTGTCTATGAAATATATGAAGATGTTTAACGTGCAACACAATTTTATACAATATGCAGTGAGGGGGTCCCTGCTTCATCTCTTAAGAGGTCCTTGGCCTGGAACACATTGAAGACCCCTGGTCTACTATTCTCCTCTATGGGCTATATTTCTTAAGATAAGCACTAAAGCCGATTTACATAAAATAAAACTATTGTTTCTCTTTATAACGCTGCAGCTGTCGTCCCTCTGCCTTGCCTGGCCAGTGTTGCAAAAAATAAATAAAGTAATTTCATCAACTTACCAGTGAGCGTGGGTCTGAACACCGAGATAATATGAATGGAGCTGGACGGAGCAGCAGAGTGATTGGAAGATTGCTTTGCGGCGATATCAAAGCGTGACGTTACGACCTCACCAAGATGGCGCGTAGCGAGGGGGTGGAGACTCGGCTCCGCCCCCTCCCTATCCGTAACTTTGTATAATAATGCATATGAATGATCGATAATTAAAAAACAGGTAATTTTCCGTTTTCCATTCATGTAGATGAAAGGCTAGAATTGAAAATCAAGCCAATTTTCGATTTTTGATTCTGGATTTCACATTGAATAATAGACTGAACGCAAGATACGGGCTTATAAAGTAATACTTGATATCTTGGCAAAAATTGTGTTTAACAAAAAAATAAAGTTAAAAAACGGGTCAATTTCCGTTTTCCATTCATGAGATGAAGCCAATTTCTTATTGTCGATTTTGGGACTTAAGAACGGATATAAACTGAACGGACAATTTCCGATTTTTGATTTTGGGATTTTATTTTGAAAATCAACTGAACGCTACGTACACGGGTCAGGGGATCTTAGTATAATCTTACATTTCAGTCCAATTCACTTTTTAAAAAAATATTTTACTGATTTTCCTTTCAGACCCCAAATTAGATATTGCTCAATTTTTCAAATATTCACTTCCAATTTGAAGCTCAGATTATACTAAAATCCCATAAGCCTGTGAAGGAATCTTAGTATAATCTGAGATTCAATTCGAATTCACTTCTCAAGTCTATTTTACTGATTTTCGTTTCAGAACCTAGATAAAACTTTGCTTCATTTTTTCAATTTTCTATCCCACCAAAAAATCAGGAAAATGCTCCATTTTTCTGATATTCTGCTTAGTATTTTGTCTTGTTTTGATTTGGGACTGACACTGAGAAAAGCTCAAAATAGGGTTTTTTTCAAATCTTTCATCCCAGAATAAAAATCTAAGAATGTCTTCATTTTTCCAATTTTCTAGCCTACCCAAAAATCAGGAAAATGCTCAATTTTTCTGATATTCTGCTTAGTATTTTGGCTTCTTTTGATTTGGGACTGACACTGAAAAAATCTCTTAAAAACGGCTTTTGCCATTTTTTCATCCCAGAACAAAAATCAAAGAATGGCTTAAACTTTCCAAATTTCTAGCCTACCCAAAAATCAGGAAAATGCTCCATTTTTCTGATATTCTGATTAGTCTTTTGGCATCTTTTGATTTGGGACTGACACTGAAAAAAGCTCTTAAAAACGGGTTTTGACATTTTTTTATCCCAGAACAAAAATCAAAGAATGGCTTCATTTTTCCAAATTTGTCGCCTACCCAAAAATCAGGAAAATGCTCCATTTTTCTAATATTCTGATTAGTATTTTGGCGTATTTTGATTTGGGACTGACAAAGGAAAACATGTTTTTTTGTCTTTGTTTTTCAAAATGTCAGTCATCTTTAAATCTACATTTTTCATCAAAACAAAGAAGTCACGTGACTATGTGTTAAATCACATGGTCTTTGTCCTTCAAAGTAAAAGTTGTAGTCTAACATGTAAGCAATAGGATCTACAGACAGTCATTAACACCACATGTAATGACTGTACGATGTTGTTTTTAATGCCTTTTCTTTTTTCTTTTTTTTAGATCAAAGCTACGGCTCACAAAAGTATGTTGCAAGACTATCAAACCTTTGTGGGACATAAAACCGTAAACCCCTTAGAATTATATACTTGTGGTGAGGAAGCTCCACCAGCAGGGGTCATTCATTTTCCCCTTGTGCCTCCCAACTTCACAGCACCTTCATAGTTTTACTGAGGTGCTGTCAACCAAACAATCTTTTTGTTCTTCTATACTAATATTTTTCTTTCACATCAGGATTGACGAGTTCACCCATTTTCAACCTGTCTTCATCTTATACTATATAAAGTTCGTGCGGGGTAAGCAAGCACAGGATCACTCCATTTGCCCCGAGATTTGCCACAGACTGTTGATCAGAGCTATGGCTATGTTTTAGGCAACTTATCCTACCTCGATCTATGATTGGACTCTCGGTTTGATTGATTATCTGATTTGCCTATCAGACCCTCAGCCTGATCTGGCAGGTTGCCATAGCAACCAGATACAGGAAGTCTGACCTCTTTATAACATGACCGAGGTTGGGAGGTTGGGAGGATGTGACTAGAGGCTATGGCCGCAAAGAAAATCGGGGAGGGAGGAGAGGGGAGGAGAGGAGCCGGGAGGAGAGGGGAGGCCAGAGAGGCCGGACTTCGCATGACGTGTGTGCAGACCTGGCCTATATATTAGGCCTATGATGATTGTATCAGACTGTTAGCCACACCATTGAAGGATGAGGAGGAAATTGACTATTTAGAAGGGATGACAGAGGAAATGTTTGGAGAGTTTGAAGCGGCCCTGACATCTGATGAGTTTTGGACCTCGGATCTAGGGGGTCATAGGCCATATAGGCCAGGTCTGACGTGTGTGCAGACATGGCTAGAGGTTAGGGCCGCAAAGCAAAGCAAAGCGGGGAGCCGAGGGGAGACGGACTTCGCATGACGTGTGTGCAGAGCTATAATTAGCCGTCATGGTTCATAAATATCTCTTACAGAGCATCTTACAGAGCCACGTCACATGTCATTATTGTCTCCGCCAGGAGACATTGTTTTCAATTTCCACATGTCAAGCTAACATTGGTCAAGCCTCACGTGACACGTGACAATACGGTGAAATAGTGTGATCTGATTGGCTAGTGACGTATAGCGGCCTATAAATACATGTGTCACTTTGAAAGAGTCTTAGCCTCTTTCAAAGTGAGGTAAGACAGGAATAATCACGAAATGGCGGATACTGTAACAATTGGATAGGACACTTACACAGACAGGACAGATAGGACACTTATACAGACAGGACGGATAAGACACTTATACAGACAGGACACTTACACAGACAGGACGGATAGAACACTTACATAGACAGGACGGATAGGACACTTATACAGACAGGACGGATAGGACACTTATACAGACAGGACACTTATACAGACAGGACGGATAGGACAGTTATACAGACGGATAGGACACTTGTGTCATGTTACTTTGACACAGTAACTATTTTTTTGAAAGAATTAGAACATGAGAATTAGAACATTCCCAACATTCCCAACACAAGTCTGCTGGCGGAGACTTGTGCTCCGAGGAGCACTTTTTCTAGTTATTATTATTATTATTTTGTTTCGTAATGATGTGTTTTTGGGGCGGTGTAACCGCCCCCTATAAGTGAGGTTTGGACACTGACCAATCCTGCACCGTGATTGGCCAATAGTCTACAACGCAGTCTACAACCCTAACCCTTCCACAGTCAATGCAAATCAATACTTTTGCAAAGTTAGCCAATCACATTACATCTTGTGTCATCACCACTAGCTGTAATGTGTTTGGCTGACTTTGCAAATTCGGGACTGTGATTGGATAGCGAAACACATGACGCATGTGCAGCCCTATGAATAGCAGTATGGACTTAAAAAAAACACTTTTATGTTTTTTTTTAAGCGAATCACTTCCATCACTGTGATGACCACTGTGACCACACCGCCCACTTCACACTGGGTGTGATTTTTTATTTGTTAAACTAGATGTGAGGGCCGCAAAGCGGCCCTGACATCTAAGTTATTTAAACAACAGACAAATTGTGCAATGAAATAATTTGTCGTGTGTCGGTGAAATTAAGAGCAGACAAGACAAGACAAGTTCAAATTAAATGTATTTATTAATCAAGCATTAAGTTAAAAGTTAGAGAAATGTACTTAACAGAGATCTCTGGGCTCACACTAGCTTTCCTTATCATCAACAAATTGCATCGAGGTCACCTCACAAAGTCTGAGCCCTCCTATCTGTCACTAGAGCCCCTATATACTGAAATGTGTGATGGTCTTCAGGTTGGTAGAGACACCTCCTTCGTCTGCCCTTCGCCACCTGACTCAGCATTTCTCTTCAAACAATGTGGGGGGGGGGGGGGGGGGGGGGGCATTTCTCTCCAACCTGCATCTTTCTAAAATTAGGGAAGGACATAATGAACAGAAACCACAAATGCAAACACATTTACAGACAGATGACCTCTCATCACTCCAACTGCCGGCCCATCTGACAGTTTTGATTTTTTCATTAGGACAGCAATTAAACAATAGTCATTCAAGCAATCGCATATCTTATTATAATACAAACTAGTAATAACTAAAGCTTTAAAAGGATATCGTTTGCCATCAGATGTCAGACTTTTTGTTGCCTCCATCTATGGGTATCTCCATTTGGGAAGGCTGTGATCGAATAGGTCACTAAAGTCGGGACTGATGTCAGGATGTCATTTGTATATGTGAGGGAACTTAATTTAACAGACTAAACATCTTTTTTATTTTAAAAGAAAAACCTCTCTGTCACACTTATGCCAGTGTGCCAGCGGTGATCACCCTGGCCTCCCCTGTGCCAATGTTGGCACCCGTGCCTAAGGTTGCCTAACCCTGTGTTCAGCTAACCTCACAAAAATGTGCGTTTCATCAGAGAAAAATAAATTCTCCACAGCAGGATTCGAATCCGGAGGGCTAAATAGAAAGTGCTAGGTGTTTGAAATGTTGAATAAACATTCGATTTCCAACCATAACTGACACTCTGTTGTATCTTCTTAAATGTTCTGAGCTGTAGAAAATGTGACCTGAAGAGACTTAATGTGAAGTTTTCCCTGTTCACTTAGGGCAAAGTATGGTCTGGTCTGGTCTAGTCAAGTCTGTAATCATCCAGGGGGAGTGGAGGGAACGGTGGAGCATCTTTGTGATGCAGTACTGTATGTGCAGTGCTTTCACTGGGGGCTTTTGGTAGGACAGAACACTTCCAGCCTGGACAGGTCCAAAGCGGGAGTCAACCAAGGGTTTATGCAGACATTCCCATGGTGCAGACTAATGGCCTGGACAGGGGGGTCAAAGTTCTTGTATGCCTCTTCAACCTCGAGCACCGAAAGGTCATGGAGAGGTCCAGCAAGAGCCTTGTACTGTAGAGTGTCATTCTGTAACACAGATGAGTGACACTAGTTGGTATACTCCACATGTTTTATACTTAATAACTCAACATGTAATAACATTGGGACATTATAATTTCAATATCACAATAATAATATTTGTTAGTGTTTATCATTTTAGAGTACAGTAGTACTAAAACAGTAGTACATATTTACATACCTAATTCATCCTTCTAAAGTTCTTGTCTTCGATGACTTGGTGATGGTCATTTGCCCGACTGGACCAGGTTTCAGCCCCTATGACTCTCAGGTCATGGACCTGGTGAGATGAAGGAGGAGCCCGGCCAGGAGGCCACCCACAGAGCCTAGTCCCTCCACGTGCCAGAGCCTCCCCGTGTTCAGGCAGAGTAGTTCCGGAGAAGCGGACTGAGTGGCCCTGTCTTTACCTATAGGACTGACCGTGGGTAGCTACCTGGGATGTAAGTTGGGGCTTGATCAACCCCGGCTGGGTCACCTGGGCGAGGGTGTATGTTGCGAGACCCGAAACACCCTATGACCCCAGGCTACAACACTGATGATACATCCCAGGTGCATCCATGTGATGTATTCTTAATTGTATGCACTTAATTTAGGAGAGAATATCTCAACTGTTCTTGGCTAATATGACCCCTGGGAACAACTTAGGAACTGTGACTAATTCTCTATCCGGGATGAAATACCCGAAAATGACCTCGCCCTCTTTTTAAATGACCATAACCGGTGCACTATACGTTTGAACCACATTTTGAGCTATGAATGCAAACTTGGTGTCTAAATCCTGTTTTTTGACAATTAGAAACATGTTTGAATGCTTATTTTTATGATTTAATCTATCTAGAGGACACTAATTTGATTATCACAAATATGGCTACTATGTTATGAAACAACCAATGTATCTTACGATGTAATTTTATTGAAACAAGAATGATTTAACAGTAGAACTAATTCCTATGATGATAGGCATACAGCTACAGCTAATACAGTATGTTCAACAATGCTCAGCATAAAGTGTAATACTATATAGTATACTATTCTATACACCATTGACTAGTATGATATCATACAGTACTAGTCACTAGCCACTGTCAGGATTCATCTACTCTGCTGTGGAAACCACGGCTCTTGCCGGCGTACAATATATGATGATGATAACCATATACAGTACTCCAATCTTTGGAAAATCCATCTTTTCAGGCTCCAAAGTAAGGGTGACCAGAGTTTCTTTGAGATACCTGCACTCCTTTTCCCATAGTCAGGGGAGGCTGATGTTGGTCAAATAGTACCAGGTCCCTTGAGAACCTTCCTCCCACCCAAGCTGCACTGATTGAGCATATCAGAACCTGGGAACCTTACTGGACCCATCTTGCAGATGCCAGTAAATTTTGCGCCATCCTCCTCCACTGTGGCTGCAAAAGTCATGTAGTGGACACAGCAAATGCTGCAAAACTGGAGTCTGCTGCATCTCTATATGTAGATGTTGTGTGATTAGGACATTAAAAACAGTCATCACCCGAGGATTCAAAAGGATCAAACACATGCAACTGTGTGTGCGTGCGTGCGTGCGTGCGTGCGTGCGTGCGTGCGTGCGTGCGTGCGTGCGTGTGTGTGTGATAAAGTATGTACAGTATCAGTTATCGCAGAACGGTTCTGTTGTTGTAGTAACACCAAGACACATTCCTAGCAACGATTTGTTGTTTAGCAATTCACTTTTCTGATTATAATTTGAACATATTGTTCAAGTTTCATACACCTTCTTTGACTATTATGATAGTATTCACTTTATGCTGAGCATTGATGTGCATACTGTACTGGTTGTTTCTGTACCCTTTGGATTCTATAGTCATATTATGTTGTTTTGATAACAACATGGATTCAATCATAAATATGAGCATTCCGATGTGTTTCTAAAGCTCAAAAAGTATAAAGTAGACACGAAGTTTGCCAAAAATGTCACTAAGGAAGTGAAACACATTTGCAAAACTAATATTTCTTTGAAATATGCAAAATAGAGGTCCATCCACACCCAGTCATAAAGATAAGCATTCCAACATGTTTCTAATTGTCAAAAGAAACATGATTTAGACACCAAGTTTTCTCATTTATAGCTCATCTGGTTACAAAGCTTTAGCCAAAACCTTTTTCAGGTGGTGGCCATTTTCGATTTGGCCACAATGACGACCCAGAGCATTGCTGGCTCAGGTACCCTTGCTCAATCATTGGAGCATGCCCTGGGTAACATCAATTTAGGTGCTTCTAGACTGATTCACACAAAATTATTCCTATAGCCCTGGACTGTAATATGTTGGCAGTTTCTTTTGCATTTTTTAGCTGCTCTGTCATAAAATATCAACTTAGAAATATTACACTTTACTATGTTTCCCTAAACATAAGTATTGTGAACATTTTGAGCTTCTCAGTAAATCTGTAGCTCCAACAGTTTAGCGGATAGAGCCATGTTGGAAGTAGTGCACCGGTTATGGTCATTTTAAAAAGGGCATGGTCATTTTCGGGTGTTTCATCCCGGATAAAGAATTAGTCACAGTTCATAAGTTGTTCCCTGGGGTCATATTAGCCAAGAACAGTTGAGATATTCTCTACTAAATTAAGTGCATACATATCTAAGCCAGGTCCTAGAAAGTGAATGACCCCTGCTGGTGGAGCTTCCACACCACAAGTATATAGTTGTAAGGAGTTTACTGTTTTATGTCCCAGAAAGGTTTTAGTAGTCTTGCAACATACTTTTGTGAGACGTAGCTTTGATCTAAAAAAAAAAGACAGAAAATGCATTAAAAAACACATCATACATTCATTACATGTGGTGTTAATGACTGTAATGACTGTAGATCCTATTGCTTGCATGTTAGACTACAACTTTTACTTTGAAGGACAAAGACCATGTGCTTTGACACATGGTCACATGGCTTCGTTATTTTGATGAAAAAAGATGATTGACATTTTGAATAATAACCTTTTCAGGCTTTTAGAGTCCAGATGAATTAAGAAAAACAAAGACAAATAAAGAGCGTTTTCCTTTGTCAGTCCCAAATCAAAAAAATGCCAAAATACTAATCAAAATATCAGAATAATTGAGCATTTTCCTGATTTTTTGGTGGGCTAGAAAATTTGAAAAATGAAGCCATTATTTGATTTTTTTCTGGGATGAAAAAATTGGAAAAAAAAAACATTTTCAGCTTTTCTCAGTGTCAGTCCCAAATCAAAATACGCCAAAATACTAAGCCGAATATCAGAAAAATGGAGCATTTTCCTGATTTGTTGGTAGGCTAGAAAATTTGAAAAATTAAGCCATTATTAGATTTTTGGTCTGCGATGAAAAAAATGGCAAAAAACGTTTTTAAGAGTTTTTTTCAGTGTCAGTCCCAAATCAAATCATGCCAAAATACTAATCAGAATATCAAAAATTAGAGCATTTTCCTGATTTTTTGGTGGGCTAGAAAATTGGAAAAATAAAGCCATTATTTGATTTTTGGTCTGGGATGAAAAAATACAAAAAAACTTTTTTAAGAGCTTTTTTACAGTGTCAGTTCCAAATCGAAAAAAGCAAAAATACTAATGAGAATATCAGAAAAATGGGCCATTTTCAAGATTTTAGGGTGGACAAGAAATTTAAAAAAATTAAGCAATGTTTTATTTAGGTTCTGAAACGAATATTAGTAAAATATACTTTTCAGACGCTTATTCCAATCGAAGAACAAATAATACATAAGATGCCCTGACTCCAAAAAGCCCGGGGGATCTTAGTATAATCTGAGCTTCAAATTGGAAGTGAATATTAGAAAAATTGAGCAATATCTAATTTGGGGTCTGAAAGGAAAATCAGTAAAATATTTTTTTAAAAAGTGAATTGGACTGAAATGTGAGATTATACTAAGATCCCCTGACCTACACGGATTAAAGTGGACCCTTATCTGAACACATACGCAGCGGTGGGAAAAGTACTCAAATGTTTTACTTGAGTAAAAGTATCATCCTGCAATATAGAAATACTCTTGTCACAAGGAAAAGTCCGGAATTCAAAATGTAGGCTACTTGAGTGAAAGTACAAATGTATTGGTATCAAAATGTACTTAAAAGCCAAAAGTTGAAAGTACTCATTATGCAGAATGTCTTATTTCAAGTTTTTAAATGTATGAAATGTATACAAATATTTAAAACATAGCAGATCTACAAGCTCACAATGTGTCGCATCACAAGCTTGTAGATCTGCTATTTCCAAATGGTCAAAATGTATATAGGGGTGAAGTGCGTGATGTATAGTTTGTAATAATAATCAAAATCTACAAAGTAACTAGTAACTAAAGTTTTCAAATAATTGTAGTGGATTAAAAGTACAATATTTGCCTCTGAGATGTAGTGGAGTAGAAGTAAAAGTACTGGAAATTGGAAATACTCCAGTAAAGTCAAAATACCTCATCACTTGAGTAAATGTACTTAGTTACTTTACACATCTGTATCTATGTTACTGAACCAGTAGCTGATAACGAGACAGTATAGAGCGTCGCAGTTCCCCCACTTCCTGGTGCCGGAAGTAAATACTCGATGCATTTTTCCCATTGACTTTTCCAAAAATATTTATATCAATCAATTTAAGCCTAGAATCAAGCCATCCAGGATCCTGGTGAATCATGACCATAAAACCTTTTTTTCTGCGATTTTTTTTTTTTTAATATTTAATGATATCATATACTATATTTAATAAATACCCTTTGTTTTGCCGTTTTCAAAAAAGTTTTTTCACAGAATCAAACGTTTTATGGTCATGATTCACCAGGATCCTGGATAGCTTGATTCTAGGCTTAAATTAATTTATATAAATATCTTTGTAAAAGTCAATGGGAAAAATGCATTGAGTATTTACTTCCGGCACCAGGAAGTGGGCGGGAAACGCGACGCTCTATACTGTCCCACCAAAGCTCATGATTCACTGCAATGTTAACCCATTAAAACATTTTAGCTATACAGTATGTAGGCTATGGCAAAAAAACGTTTCCCAGACAACTCTTAGGATTTAGAACATTGATTTATAACAGTGGTTCTCGAAAATAGCAGATATACAAGCTCACCGCGCGTCACTTCATGCTTCGCTGCGAGCTTGTACATCTGCTATGTTTGAAAATCTTTCGAATGTTTGAAATATTTTGATATTTCTCTTCTGGGGGTCCCTGCCACAAAAAAAAAATCAGACTGGGGGTCCGTGGCTAAATAAATATAATTTTGGGGGTCCTACTACTGACTTAGAAAGCATTTTGTAGAATCAGGACTTTTTTTGTGTCATCCGTTCAGCTCAAATGTCTGATTGTACCTCTTGCTGTTTACATTTCCGTCTGATAAGGTGTTCAATCAATCAATCAAAAAGTAGCTGTCTTACCAACACAGACACGGACGAAACAAAAGAGAAAAGAACATGCAGTGATTTGTGGAAAGCGCCGCGGCAGCTGGCTGTGCACACGTTAACGAGCCAATTAAATTGGCGCGCTGTGAGCGTCGAACAACGGAGATTCTAAAAACGATAAAAATACATTGCTTGTCAAGAAAAGATTGAGACGTTTATGGTCCTGTTGAAAGTCTTTATGACCGGCGTCTGCTATTGGCTGCAGGCATCAAATATAACTGCTTGTGTTGGGTGGAACACAGGCCATCAATTAAAAAAATGTAAACTGTATATCGCTACGTTTAACCGTGGTTAACCGGGGAACACAAAAAATTGCCAAATGTCCATCTCTACAGTGGTGTAAAGTAACTAAAGTACATGTACTCAAGTACTGTACTTAAGTACAATTTTGAGGTATTTTTTACTTTCTTTCTTACTGCAATACTTTTACTTCTGCTCCACTACATCTCAGAGGAAAATATTGTACTTTTACTCCACTACAAGTATATGAAAACTCTGTTGTTCGATGTTAGTTACTAGTTACTTTGTAGATTTTAATTATTATTACACACTAACCACTTAAGCCCTATATCATTTCAGCCATTTGAAAATAGCAGATCTACAGATGTGCCACTTCAAAACTTCACACGTTACTGTTCTTTCCCTGAAAGTGGCCTGAAAATGCATTTTTTTCCTCCCTTTTCTGCCCTTAAAATGCACTGTTTTGCCCCTGAAAAGAAGTTGTCACTACACCCCCCCGTTTTTCCCTTCAACAGACATCCATATACATGAGAACAAAAGAATGTGTGTTGAACAAGGTGTCAGACTCATTATGAGGCGAAAGGTGATTTGACCAGTTGCTCAAATTAATTAGCATCATAAAAGCAGTGATCATCAAAATAATTCAGCATTTTAAATGCCCTTCTTTGTCCCTCTTATTGCCCTGGGAATCCCCTGAAAATTTACTGTCTTGGCGATGGCAGGACATGTGAAGTTTTGAAGTGGCACATCTGTACAAGCTCACAGCAACGCATTGGGAGCTTGTATATCAGTGATTTTCAAAAGATTCTTTAATACATTTTGATGTGAAATAAGACATTCTGCACAATGAGTACTTTTACTTTTGGTCCTTTAAGTATATTTTGATGCCGACACTTTTTCCCTTTTTCTCAAGTCCATTTTGAATATGGGACTTCTACTTGTAACAGAATAGATCTCAGTTGAAGTATTGATACTTTTAAGTAAAAAAAAAAGAAAGAAAAAAAAATGCAAACTCTATACTATGAAGAAGCGGGGCCTGGCAAACAGTGCAGCAATCGAGTGCAAGGAGCGTGAGCAGATGTGTTGACTTGGACGTGCTTCTTTGTATACGCACAGAAACAATACTGAAGCTGCGAGTGTCGCAGGACAAATGCCGATTAAAAGATTAAATCGATACAATGTGTACCGCAATTCTGACAAAACCACTAATCCCTGATAAGTCATCCATTTATTCCCTCAACCCGTTTGCACTGCCGAACGAAGAAAAACAAAAGATAACCAAATGTTGAACAACTGCTTTACATATATTACATATTTTTGTTGCTAAAACAAAACACAGCACTCATGGAACATGTACGACCTCTCATTTGGCTCTCACACGCACACTTGCACGCACGCACATGCACATGCACACGCACACAGTTTCAAAGACGGGGTAAAACCACCAAAGGCTATTTGCATTTAAGCAAAGTAAACAAATGTTTTGCTACATGTGTTTCTAAACGGCAATACATATTAATTGTTTACAGCAATGGTTCACCCCCCTCAAGGAACCCTGGGGTCCAGGGACCCCCAGGGTTCCTTGAGGGGGGTGACAGATGGACCCGTACATGTCTGTAACTCTGAGAGTGCACAAATGGACAGGTGTTACCAATCATATTAATTAAGGCTCTGTTCTATTTAGTGTAATTTCAAGAACCATCGTGACTCTAAGAGTGTACAAATGGAACCAAATGGACCCTTACGGGTCCACTTGGTTCCATTTATACACTCTCAGTACACTCTCACTCTCAGTACAGTCTCATTTGTACACTTTCAGAGTTACGGGGGTCCTTGAGTTTGAGAACCACAGGTTTAGAGGCGTGGGAAGATTCATGTTATATTCCTAGTTTCCCGGAATGTGATGAAATATAATGTAAAGACCTGAATAGCAAGTATTCTGCTAAAAGCAATAGTCCATCTCCCCTTTTCAATGGAACACGGTAGCTTGGCTTTCTTTGTATCTCTGTTGCTTCGATGTAACCTTGATGAAATGTGGCCGCCGCAGACATTCAACATAGACGGCGCTGAATGCACAGACTTTACTGTAACAATGAGCACATGAATGTACAGTATGTTGGACAACTGGCGAAACGGTACAAATTGTATGAAGTGGTTTGGATAAAGGCACTATGCGAATGAATGCACCATTTCCCTTAACCCTTTAAGACCGGGAACGCATCTGTGTGTCATTTTTAGATTTCTTTGGCTATTCAAACATAGCAGATCTACAAGCTCATAGCGCGGCACCGAGTGCCGCGCTATGAGCTTGTAGATATGCTTTTTTTTTTAAATAGTGAAAATGTGTGCAAATCTTTGTATTCACCTGTTTCCTAGGCTGTGTGTTTTCCACTTCCTGTCGATTTCATTGGATATCATTGGTCATCTGACCAGTTTCATTGGATTTCATTGGATCAAATCGACAGGAAGTGGAAAACACACAGCCTAGGAAACAGGTGAATATATTTATTTTTTAAGCGAACATTTTAACTCAAATCTTTATTTCTGGGGATTCTACAAATGTCTTCTAAATCCTAACAGTTTTGTGTTGCTATAATATCAGTGGTTCTCAAACTTTGTTCATGTCAAGGACCCCAAAATTATATGTATTTGGCCGCGGACCCCCATCTCAAAATATGTAGTTCCAGGGACCACCAGAAGGAAGTTAAAAATGTTTGCTTTAAAAAATAAATAATTATATATATATATATATATATATATATATATATATATATATATATATATATATATATATATATTCAAAGATTTACACAAATATTCTCGATTTTTCAGTGCTATGAGCTTGTATATCTGCTATTTTTGAATAGCCAAATAAAATCTTAAAATGACACAGATGCGTTCCCGGTCTTAATGGGTTAAGTCCCTGGTGCCAGCATTTCTGAATACTTGCACATGGTGACTCATGATGGCGAGCGTCACCAGCATCCAGCATCTTGACGTCAGTTTCATCTGTTTCAGCGACAAATGAATCACAGGTCAGCATGGTTTACAACAGAGAAACGTCAGGTAAGTCTCTGATTGTCTTTTGGGCGGTAATAGTGGCAGTGGTATAGCTGCATTGGGAAGTCCTTATATGGCTATGGCTGATCATGGTGACATGAGCTTGACGATGTGGTTCGTCCGCCTGCCCATCCTCCCTTAAAGGACAACTTTGTTTTTTTACAATCAAGATGTTTTAGCTTGTAATTAAAGTAAATAAAAGATGAGTGTTAAAAAAATCATTTACTGCTTTCTATAGTTTTAGCAATTTTTGCGTTTTTTTTTTTTTTTTTACAGTGGGCGGGGGCATTCGGGCAGGTGGCTAAATATGTATTTTTTTTACACAATAACCCGGCAATTTCTTTATGATTATTTACAGTAGCTCTTCTAGCCCCCATTAACTCATATCTGGCCATCAATGACCACGGACCTTTTTATTGTGTAAAAAATACATATTTAGCCACCTGCCCGAATGGCCCTGCCCACTGAAAAAAAAGATCACGAAAATTGCTAAAACTATAGAAAGCAGTACATGAAAACACTCATCATTTATTTACTTTCTTTATTTATTTATTTACTTACAAGCTAAAACATTAACCTTGGTTGTAAAAAAAGGAAGTTGTCCTTTAAGGCAATTTAACGCTGGCATCGTGTTCCAAATTAGGTGGTTTTGCCGCTAAGCATCGGAAACCTTGGTTGTAGGGTAGTGTCGCGCCTATGTCACACATGCACAGTAGGGTGGGGTCCTAGCGGCCCCAAAAAGAAGGTGGCTAAAATGTGCCTGAATAAAAACAATGTTGTTTTATATTAACTGTACAATATGTAAGTACATTGAAGGTGGGGAAAGAATCCTATAGGCATTTGCCAGAGCACTGATCAATAGTCTGTGGCAAGTTTGGAGGCAAGTGGAGTGCTCGTGTGCTGGCCGACCCGGGGACGTACACCACAGGGTGGGCTTTTCAATTAAAGTAGTAAGATGAGTTACATTTGATAACGTCAGTGTTTGGAGAAAACATAGCTTACGCCGCTGTACTGCTATGGAATTTCACGGGACCGCGCCCACTCGCCTCACCGCCCCTCAACATCTCCGTGCGTCCCAAATAATCGCCCACCTCTCATTGAAAATAAATGACACGCTTCCCGTCTGAAATGACCTTTTAGGTTTTTTTTTGTTGTTCTTATAAAATAGCCGATGAGGCTCTATGCACAGCAGCCATATTGTAAGACATTCACAGGTGTTACCAATGATACTAATGAAGGCTCTGTTCCATTCTGGTCAGACGGAGTCAGGGTGCTGATATTGTGCATGTTGGCTGACTGGAAACACTCCCAAATGGCCCTTTACGGGTGTGTAACTCTGAGAGTGTACAAATGGAACCAAATGGACCCTTACGGTTCCATTTGGTTTCATTTGTACACTCTCAGAGTTATGGGGGTCGTGGAAATCTGAAATTCAAAAATCTGAGAACTACTGTGCTACACTAAATGGAACAGAGCCTTCATTAGTATCATTGGTAACACCTGTGAAGGAAGCGATACTATGGCTGCTGTGCATAGAGCCTATTGAGACATGTTTAGATGAAAAGGGCGTCCTTCAGTGTCGCTGCGTGTCAGGGTGGACGTAAGCACAGTGGATTCCTGGGAGGGGGAGGTGAGGCTGTTGATAGGCTGTCAAGTTCAAAGGCATCTTTTGTCGAGCAGTGGTTCCCAAACTGTTTAGCTCGAGACCCAAAAGACACATGTCTCCCAAACTAGAGAAAATAGCAGATACCCTTACAGCTAGTAAGGAAGTGGCCCAATTTCTTTCCAATATGGCTGCTCTGCATAGGGCCTATTATATCTCTGCTGTTGGGCAGAAATCATGCTCCAATGTCCAAAATATTCACTTTTCAGTAGATGGAAAGAAAAAACATGTTTTTAAAACAACACAATACTGCCTCATCAAAGTTGGTACGGTGACTTTATACATTGTCAGATACTTGAATGTGTCCTTATATATTATCATCACTTTACCCACATGGTAAACTGGATATACTCCAGTAAAGTAAAAGTACCTCAAGTGCGCTTGAGTAAATGTACTTAGTCACTTTCCACCGCTGTGAAGGATGCCAGTGATGCATTGTGGGGGTGAATTAAAGTTGAGCTGTGAATGGCAGAGAACAGATGCTTACATAAGACGAGGCGTGAACAGAGAGGAGAAGACATTTTGTTTTCTTCTCTCTCTCTCCTCTACCTGTCTCTTTTCTCTGGCTCTATATCTCACCTCCCCCTCCCTCTGTGTCTTTTTCCTTTTTCCCCATCTCCCACACACTTCTCTCATCGTGCGCGCGCGCACACACGCGCGCACACACACACACACACACACACACACACACACACACACACACACACACACACACACACACACACACACACACACACACACACACACACACACACACACACACACACACACACACAGGCACACACGTTTGTATTGCTTGTCTATTTTTAATTGTGTGCCATTTTAACTAACCAAAGACAGCTGATCAACAATCTCCCAACTTGTCGCAGCACGACCCATCGTGGGCTTGTACGTCTGCTATTTTTGTATAAAAGTATAAAATCAGACTAACTCCAACCCTAACCCTTAAACCTACAGTGGTGTAAAGTAACTAAGTACATTTACTTAGTACTGCAGTTTTCAGGTATTTTTACTTTAGTGGAGTGTTTCCAATTTTCAGTACTTTTAATTCTACTCCACTACATCTCAGAGGCAAATATCGTACTTTTGCTCCACTACAATTATTTGAAAACTTTAGTTACTAGTTACTTTGAAGATTTTGATTATTATTACAGAAGAGGTAACCACTTCAGCCCTACATGCATTTCGTCCATTTGAAAATAGACGATCTACAAGCTCACAATGCGACGCATTGTGAGCTTGTAGTTCTTCTATTTTCAAAAGATTTGTTATACATTTTGAAATGTGAAATGGGAGATTCTGCATAAGGGCGCGCTCTCACCAAAAGTTGGCTGGCCGCTGTTAAACGCAGGTTGTGCGCGGCCACAGTTTTTTGCAGCCAGCGGATTCTAAAAAAACGCTGTGACGCACCTGTCACTCACATTCAAGACCGTCCCCGTAGCCCGCACCGCCACTAGACACACTGCAAAAAATGGCCTTCCAAAAATAAGTAAAAAAATATATAATACAATACCACTTTGCTTGAAATAAGCAATCTAATCTGCCAATGGAACTAGTATACTTTAGCTTGTCAAGATGTCTTGAAATAAGATGTGATATGTGGGCTATCAAGATAAAAATATGTCTTGAAATTAGCTGGAAAAACTAATTGTGAGCTTATATTAACTGATATTAAGTTCTATAATATATCAAATATTTCTTAAAGTTAGCTGGAAATACTCAAATTAAACATTTGTTACTAGTATTAGGAAATGCTTTTTGTGTCATAATAAGACATTTTGTCCAGTTTGGCAAGCCTATTAATTTCAATTCAAGTGTATGCAGCTTATTCCAAGCTTTATAAAAGTGATATTGTTCTAGATATAAGACCCATCACCCAGTTTGGCAAGCCTATTCATTTCAATTCAAGTGTATGCAGCTTATTCCAAGCTTTATAAAAGTGATATTGTTCTAGATATAAGACCCATCACCTACTTCAAATAAGACTGAAATGATTAAAACAAGTCTTGCATTAAACAAATAAAATATTTATTTTCTGCCCTTTATAAAATACAGCAGCACATCACATGGCAACTACATACAGTAGTGTCTGACTGGAGCACCATTCACCCCTCCCTCCAACCATTGACTGGACAGAGGCCTCACTATAGTTTATCATTCAAAACATAAAAGAAAATACAAAAATATTGCACTGGCATTAGTTGTTTTCAATACTTTTGGCTCACAGTGTACTGAATTAGAACTGTATAACCATATAACAATATAGAAAATTGCACAACATGTCTAATTTGTATAACATTGAGGTTGTACTGAACATATGACCAATGTCATGTCCTCCAATACACGTACAAAGTGCTTACTGTATACGAACATTCAAATAGGGCATTGCTTCAAAAGGGCAAGAACACAAAGTACGGTTGTGAAGTTGCCTTGCCATGATGCAACTCCAAGGTAGATAAGAAATTGATCATTGAAATTGATAATTGAAAATATGCTCCTCATTGACTTACATAGTACAATGAAACAGCCCTCAAAGTCTCTCCTTTAGCCCGTAAACGAACGCAAACAGTCGATTCAGACATTATCACAAAACCCATGTTTTTCTTTTTTAAATTTAGATGTCAACTTCTGGTTTATTTTACAATTTGAAGATCCAGATGCGGATCCAGTTCAGGTTTTTGAATCAGCTTTGTTTGCGTACGTTTACGTGCTATAAGAGTGACTTTTAGAGCTGTTTCACTGTGTAGTCAAGGCAAAGAACCAATATTTTTTGATTTCTTGCCCACCTTTGGAGTTACATCATGGCAAGGCAACTCAATCCAAACCTCTAACAAAGTATTCTGCCCTGATATTTTAAGACATATAAAGGCATTGCTTTAACAAAAGCAGCTGTATATATATGTATATATATATATATATATATATATACACACACAACATTCAAACAAACACATGACAATATAACGGTTTTCCTCAAAATAAAGTGCAGTGTAATAACAATCCAATTAAACACTGTTTGGATACAATGTATTGCTGGGCTAACAAGGCCAGTAGGCCACATAGATTTTAAGGCCCTAGAATGCAGTCTCAGACAGGATTATAGCAAGGGTGGGGAACTTAAGTCCAAATCTGAACATTGGAAAGCTTTCATCGGCATGGCCTGTATGACATAAAGCAGAACATGTCCCTCAATACACAAAGTGCTTACTGATATTTTAAGATTCAAAATATAGGCACAGCTTTAACACAAACAGCTGGCCAATATAACATTCAAACTAACAGCTGACCAGTGTCCAGTCCAACAAGTCCAGTGTAATAACATTCAAATTAAACTGTTCTGTACTGAAAATGTACTGCTGGGCTAACAAGGTCATACAATTCAAGGATGGGGAGGGATGGGGAGGGGGGTACTTAAGTCTAAATCTGACCATAAGCTTTAGTGGCCGATGAAAGCTTTCCAATCGGCCATGGCTTTCTTGTACGATGGAGTGAGGTCTCCCTCATGGATTTCGTCCAAGAGGACCTCCGTTTGTATGACAGAAAGTACAGTGGCTACACACTTGGGGTACCTAAGGTGTAGGGCATAATAGTAGGCCATAAGGTACAAAACCCCCTGTACTACCTCACATTTTGGGAGTGTATGTATGGGCTCATCTCCTATAGCCAGGAGGCAGTTGGACTCACTCACAATCAGCACAGGAGAGTATAGAGGACGCTTCTTCAAGTACGCATTGGGGTCTTCTTTTTCCTTTAACACAAAACACACATCCGTATCAGGTAATGAACTTTTGTTTCAAGGATCATTTTTTAAACCTAAGCCAGCTAAATCCTGATGAAGTCATATGCAGGATCTTAAGCTATAACTAGTTCAACGCATCAGATTGTGTTGCTTTTGACAGGTGAATATTACACTGTAATGTGGTACACAGCTCACCTCCAGGACATGCACCAGAGCCTCACTCGCATCTCCTAGCTTCTTCGAAGCAGCAGTCGTAGAGGGGAACAGTGATGGCAGTGCACGGAGGACCATGAGAGCCTGTTGAACTGTTGAGGAAAAGATGCATTACTTTTATACTTTGATAAAGTGCACGATCAATGATGTACAATAGATATGTTTTTACATTCAACAAACGATGGGACAGCCAAGAGATGAAAAAGAAAGATAAGGCACTTGCACATTAACTTGATACCCAACATTAAGTGCTTACTTTTGGTCATTCCCATTGGAGGTTTCATCATCTTTTTCGCCACGCCATAAAACTGCACCTTCTGGCAGAAGTCGTTCCATCTTCCTTTCAGTTCATCAATGTAGTCGCTGTTATTCCTGTCCAGGATGCGGCGAAGTTCCTCCATCACCTATGAAATATTCAATATATAAACACAGACATTTTAATACATTTAGGTGGAGGAAATTAACAAAACATTATTACATGTTTTGAATTATGCCTTGTCAACAATCACTTACATGGCCAATGACCTTGAAGCAAGGATATGCCTCTATAATTTTGTCGTATTTGTCCTCCTCGCGAACAGCATCTGAATCGATGAATGCTCTTCTGGCTTTGAACTCTAAATCCAGGAGCTGAGAAACAGACTCGTGGTTTGGATTTTTCTTTTTGAACAACGCCTGTAGGGTTTTGTAGTGCTTGGCCATGGTTGCTGGACTGTCGGACTCGGAATCAGGACTGTCGATGTCTGCCGATGCCTGCTTGTTAGCTATAAGACACAAAGATACATATTAAAGTCAGATAGCTCTATATTCTAATAACAATCATAGTGTTTGTTCATTAACAGGGTTCTCCTGTCTCTCCATCTCTAGTAAACATAAAAAGCATTTTCAGGTTAGGATACCAATTTTATCAAATCAGGAGAAGACTCCAACAGGATAAAGAATAAACACGTGGAATTGGAATTGATGACACAGTAGTGGAGGAGACACAATTTTTAACTAGGACACTAAAATTCAAGCTGAAATGGGTACTCTTGATTGCCTGAAATTGTCAACCCACCTGAAAATGTTTTGTTCTGTTTATTAAATAGCTGCAGAGACTATAGCAATGATGAGTGATTATACAAAGTATGAGTGATTATACAAAGTAGTAAAGGAAAGTAGTTGCTGCACACAAGATTGAATGCTTCAGGTCTCTAATAACAGTCAAATCAGAATGCACATTTGCCAATACTAACTAACAACACATCACAAAAATATGAACCGCTTACACAGGTAAATGTGTGAATATAAATTTGAAGGTCACCTCTTTCTGCGGTCGTATTCTCCTCTGAGGGGCGGTCTAGAATGATGGTCGAGTCACCCGAAGAATCGATTTCCTCTGTGTCAGTTGGCTGATCAAGATGGGGCACAGCCAATGGCTGTGGGCGGCGCTTCTTTGAAGGTCTCCCATCTGGAAAGATCTTTTGGGGGGATCTCACGTTCTGCAACCTTTTGAATAGCTGTCCATGCACAGTGGCCTGTACAAGACAAAAGTAAAGCAGTCTAAACTCCACTTAAAATGCCAAACACTATAGCCATGAACTGGATACATTTCACTTACCCATGTAGTCTTATTGTTCAGGTCCTGCAGCATGGGGTAGTACAGGACTATTCTTTTTGCCATAGCTGTAACTTCTGGTTTTGATGGGTATCGGTCAGATTCAGCATCCCCCTTTGCCCTCAGGATTGCGATCATACTGGTCATGGTGTTACGGATGAGCCGGCATCTGAGGTCCTTGGACATTTCGCAGTTCTTCTCTTCACCCTTCTTCGCCAACTCAAAGTATTGTTTTCGGATGTGCTCAAGTTCGGTGTCTGTGTGTACTACGTATTCTGGGAAGGATATCTTCACAACCTTTTCAGGGGTTGTGTAGTTTGCAGCTGGACATACTCTAACAGGTGTGGACGTCTGTGGGAGTGGTGACTTGTTAGCAGAAGTAGAACTGCCTGAGTCTTCTCGGCCAGATTCCTATAAAATAAAAGAGTAGTATACTAGCAAAACCAACATTTCCTTTTTACTGTTAAGCAGAACAATAAACAAACAGTTGTGTGGTGTAACCAATGCAACAAAGTTAACTTACTAAAGTTAGTGTCAATTTAATAATGATTTAATAACTGAACACTTCTATAAGCCATCATGACTGTGCTGCTTCTAAGTTATATAGGTTGCTACTTAAAGGACGACTTCACCGATTTTCAACCTATCTTCATATAATTGGTCCTCACTAATACTCATGATTAAAAAAAATCTACTCGGTCTGTGTCTCAGAGGAGGGCTGTCTACCAGTGACATCATCAATGGGGAATTCAAGCTAATAGAAACGGCAGGCTTTCTATTCCTGGAAAGTTGCAATGCAATAAAAGAAGCCATTGTTCTCGTGTTAATAAAAATCTAAATAAAAAATGTGAAATCTTGTCGGAAAAAAAAATCATGCCTAACGATGATGTCATTGATAGACAGGTTTCTGGACTGTCCACAGCCCTCCTATGAGACACAGACCAAGTAGAAAAATGTTACCATTTTATCATGAGTATTAGTGAGGACCAATTATATGAAGATACGTGTTATTGTAGAAACTGACCTCGGCATCAACATGACCTGAAGACTGCCAGACTGCTTTTCTCCTCAAAAAGTTTTCTGGGCCTGGGAAAAGGTCCCGCAAGTCTGAACGAGTCAGGGTGCGCATCATTGCCTCACTGATGCTTGCAGCTATAGGAAAATAGGAAAGATATTATAGATCAAATTAATATGTCAATATATAATATAGCAACATTAATATATCAAATACTGTGACCTGGTTGCTAGGCCAACTGGAGTCTGGGGACTGTTTATTGATCAATTGATTTAATTATTAATAAAACTGGAGCTGCAAATATTGATTATTTTCTTAGCAATAACTCCATAAAGTAATCTTCTATTTTTTAGAAGTGTTTTTCTTTTATAATATCAATGAAACTGATTTGATCCAGGGGGTCGCCAGCAAAATGACTGATAATTAGGAACCAAATGGACCCTTACCGGTCCATTTGTACACTGGTAAACAGGTCTGTAACTCTCTGAGTTACTGCTGCAACCATAAATACAATAACAAGCAACTAAGTGGCTTTATATCTAAGCATCTATATAAAATATATAGTATTATAAATATTAGCCCTACAAAAAAAGGTATATCAAAATAATATTTAACAAGAACTTTGTCACATCACAAGAGTACAGGTTGAATTCAATTATTTTTCTCTAGCCTGCATGTCCCAGTTATCCAAAGCTTAAATTGGCATAGAGCTTATTAGATCAGCCCCACTAACTTCATTCTAAGTTTTAAAACATATGTATTGTGTCATTTCCAGTGGTGTAAAGTCACTAGGTACATTTACTCAAGTACTGTATTTAAGTACAATTTCACAAGTTCCCAAATGTATAAAATCCTTTGAAAATAGCAGACAAATATCCCAAGTATATTATAGGTCTGAACTGGTTAGTTTATGTTTTACAAAGTAACTAGTAAATAAAGTTTTCAAATAATTGTTAGTGAAGTAAAAGTGTAACATTTGCCTCTAAGATGTAGTGAGTAAAAATATTGAAAATACTCCAGTTCAGTAAAAGTACCCCAACATTGTACTTACAGTACTCGAGTAAATGTATTTAGTTACTTTCCACCACTGCTTTTACTACGTTTTTATAAGTATCTTAAATTATGTTTAAAAAATATTTGCATGCATTTTACCCCTTAAAGTCGCCACGGTGACGTCGTCCAATTCATCCATGTTGTTAGCAGAACTAGCTAGCTGGTTAGCTCACCTTGTTGGCTTGAATGGCTTCGTTCTGCAAGTGTGTACAAAGTAGAACAAACACATGTATTTCAGACATAAATAACATTCAACCACGTTGACGTCAACTTCAAAATGTACATCTAAAATTTGTATGTAACTTACCAGCAATAACGTGTGGTTTCAATTCAGGTTTCGTGGTAAAGTTGCAGAGAAATAAACACGGTGTTTTTCTCATCATCTGAGAACCTACTGGAGGTGTAATCACTGATAATCAGTACAGCTGTGTGATCTGACATCACAGGGGCGGTGTTCACTTCGGCTGTACTCGGGTTTCTTCGGCCCTTGGGTCGCTACCATTGCCAAAAGGAAGGGGGGCTGTAACACTAATTAATTCGTAAATCAATTTAAAACGCATATTTTCTTACTTTATGAGGGTTTAATAACAACATTGTTGGTAAATATTTGTTTTTGTTCCCTCCAGTGTATGCAGTGGAATGAAAATGAAAATATAAGATAACTGAAATAGAACTGTACCCTCTGGTATAGTGGTAGGGACCGGATATGCGCTTTGTAAACAACAGCTGCGCGCCTTGGCTCAAAAAAGGGAAGCAGAATGGAACGTACACAGTCACAGACCCGGCTTTACCTCCACATCTAAAAGTTATTGCCTTATTAGATTTCAGTATCTGAAGAAGCCGTTGTAACGTGTTGCTACAGACGGACGAAAAACGTTGGACTTTGAAGATGATCTGGCGTTGTTTTATCTGCTACGTTTTCGTGGCACTTAATCTCAAACAGCTGTTGAGTCACTATAACTCCTTACACAGCCGTAGTCCCGACTTTCGCGTGGTGTGTGGCATTGATGGCTGTCCAAATGACTACAGGGTGTATAACTCATATTATTACCACATAAAGCGAAAACACGCGCATTATCTTCAACAAGTTGCGCATGGAAGGGGGGATGACGGCCGAACCTGGCAACCAGGAACGCTTGAAACCACAAACAACACTGTGAACAACAGCTCTGTAGCTGAAGACGACGTCCCTACAACGCAGGAATGTCCTTCAGAGACTGAAGATGATTCATTCAGCGCCACTCGAACGGTAGGTAATCATTGTTTTGTATATTCATTGTGTATTTATCTCTCTAGCCCTGGTCCAGAGCTCTCCATCGCTAACGCTCTGCCAGCGTCATAGACAGATAATTCCACTGCCGTGCGAGGTCTCCGTCTTTAGTAAAAAAAATAAACAAAACTATTTCGCTACTCACTGAAACAAAGGCAGTTTTGTGTTGTTGAAAGTCTATTCTCCAGGGTGGGCAACGTCTCAGCACCCCACCTTATCTGTATAATACATTTTATGGGCAGAAAGTAAAATATGTCCGCCAGACGGAAATTATTGCATTTACTCCACTGCGCCCCCTACTGATCTGGTCAATGGTAATTTATATTGACCAGATCTGTAGGGAGCGCAGTGGAGTTCATAAAATAATTTCTGTCTGGCGGACATATTTAACTGTCTGCCTAAAAACTGTATTATACAGAGAAGGTGGGGTCCTGAGAGGTTTCCCACCCTAAAGAATAGACTTTCAACAACACAAAACAGCCTTTATTTTGGTGAGTAGCTGAGTAGTTTTATTTTTTACTAAAGACAGTTAATACAGAGAACTCACTAACGCTCGGGACCCGTCCCCTCCTGTCCCCTCCCCAGAGAGCTTTTAACCAAATGGACTTGCTGGTTGCTGCGGGTTCATTTGGTTTCATTTGTACAGTCAGAGTTGCAGTTACAGACCTGTTTACCAGTGTACATGGAACCAAATGAACCCATAAGTGTCCATACAAGTACACACAACTGGAGAACACACAACAATAGTATTTTGTTTAAAGTTTCACTGGTGTCTATATAAGTACAGTAAATGGATAGTTAATGGAATTATAGAAACAAATACATAACATATTGGACTACATCTTATCAAAGAGAAGTTCTCAGATTGGGGTCACATACAAATCCTATCCAATGGTGTTCTGTGGCTTAATACATATTAAATGGCGTCCTTGATTATAAATGTTGAGAATACTGCCTTAAGCTATCTAGGTTACCTAGTTAAGATTAGTTATATTGTATGGTGGTGTTACCTTCAACACCGTTCCCTGTTTTAATAGAGATATTTGTTTATCTTTTTCAGAGTGGAGAAGGTGGAGATGGTCGTGCGAAGGTTGACCTTTTCAAACATGCAACTGCATTTCTTCTTCAAGCCAGGGAAACTCAACGACTGACACAGGTAGTGTGCCATTGTCTTCTAATGGGATTTCATTGTTAGTAGCAAGCATATAATAAATAATCTTAAAATTGGATAATAATTTAAAAGCCCTCATGGGAGATGTATTGTTTGTTTATTTATGTATTTGTTTGTGTATTTATCCCCCCACCCCCTCCCCTCCCCAGAGAGCTGTTAACCAGATGGTGAATGGAGTCCAGCAATATCAGGCGGCATTACTGGAGCACCTAAAACATCAAATGAGTGACATGATTGAGGGTCATTCTGGGGACCTTGATCAACTGAAGAGTGATATAATGGGTATATTTGACCAGTTTATTGACCCTTTCAGTGAAATTTCTACAACCCACTTGCAGGACAAGACAATCAGAGAACTGTTGCAACCGGTTGAAGCAGAGCTTATTGTCTTAAAAAATACAGCTTGTTATGTGAAACGTGGAGATTCCAGAGCCCTTACCATTAAGAGCCATTACTTTCATGACATACCCCTGCTTAAAAGTTTGGAGCAGCTGCTATTACACCCAAGAATTCTTCAAATGATTGAAGAGGGGCCACAGCCATGCAAGGATGGATTTGTTTATGATTTAATTGATGGAGACATTTTTAAGTTGCACCCACTGTTTTTAAAAGATCCCAAAGCATTGCAGTTAATTTTATATACAGACGAAATTGAATTATGCAATCCTCTTGGATCTCGGGCAAGCAAAAACAAATTGTTATTGATCTATTACACCTTAGGTAACATCAATCCTAAATACAGATCAAGACTTGCTGCAATTCGTCTGCTTGCCATGGTAAAATCAAAAGATTATGCCCATTGTGGTATTGATAAGATATTTGAGAGGGTTAAACGTGATTTAAATGAACTGTATGATGGTGTTAAAGTTGTCACTGCAAATGGTGAGAAGACGATCTATGGGGCGGTTATGTCTGTGTGTGGAGACACTCTAGCTCAACACGAAGTTGCTGGATTTAAGGAAGGAGTAGGATTTGCGTACAGTAAATGCAGACACTGAATGCAACTTTGAAGACATGCAGAAACAATTCAATGAAGATTTGTTTGTTAAAAGGACCATGCCAAGTCATATAAGACAATGTTGTGACATTGAAAAGGCAAGCACTGACTTTGTGAAAGAAAATCTAAAAACAACATATGGTATAAACAGGAGGAGCAAATTAACAGAATTTCCACACTTTGATATAATCAATCAGACCCCTCAGGACATCATGCATGTTATTCTTGAAGGTGTTGCCCCATATGAAATCAAATGTGTTTTAAAGCAACAAGTGCTTTCAGGGCATATGGAGTTGGACACATTGAACAGTGCTATTATTGGTTTCCCTTATTCTCCTCTGGATGCCAGGGATAAGCCTTGCCCCATATCTGTCAATACATTGACTTCAAATGACAATAAACTGAAACAATCAGCTGGGCAGATGCTGGTTTTATTAAAGATCTTGCCATTTCTTTTTGACACAATGGGAGAAAATGATTACACAAAAATGCTGCTTAAGTTGTTAGAGATAGTCAAAATTGTGTTTTCACCTATTATTGCTCTCACCACCCTTTCAAGGTTGAAGCTTTTAATTGAGCAACATTTGAAAGATTTCAAAGAACTGTTTCCAGATACAAATATTATACCTAAACAGCATTACCTTTTGCATCTTCCCTCTCAGATTAAAGCACTTGGTCCTACAGTGAGGCATATGTGTATGCGCTTTGAGTCTAAACATTGTTTTTTCAAACAGTGGGCTTTGAAAAGTAGTTTTAAGAATATTTGTAAATCTCTTGTGAAGCACAACCAACTATATGAATGTAGTCAGAATGTGCACAAGAAACATCCAATTGTTTCAAGTGAACTTGAAATGGGCCCTGTCTCTGAGGTGAAGAATGTCCGATATGTAGAGGGGAAGATTAAAGACTTCTTTGGAATAGAGAAAGTTGATCATGTAGTTTCTATACCGTGGATAATGCAGCATGGAAATAAGTATACATGTGGAAAATCTTTGGCTATTTCTAATGTCATCAGTGGTACTCCAGAGTTTGGTCTTGTGAAAAACATTTATATTGTAAATTCATCATTGTATTGTTTGGAATGCCAACCTCTCACTACAGTTGGGTGGAATGATCAGTATTTAGCGTATGAGGTAGAAGTTCCTTACCAGGCTAAAGCCAATATTTTTGTTGATGCTGGAAAACTTGTTGATTATATGCCATACTATTATGTGACATTAAATAATAGAAAATACATACCGGTTAAGTATGAGCTCACAGACGTCATTGCACATGCTTAATGTTGTGTGGGGAAGAAAGAAAACTGTACTTTTCAATAAAGATGACTTTTCTGGAAATCAACTAAGTCTTTTGCTTGATATGAGAGGATACAACTTTTACAAATAACACAACAGCTTAAAAAAAGTGTGATATGCCAAAAAAGCTTGTTTTATCCTAAACATGACTCAATACCAGATAGTTTCAAGATTTTATCACTTACCAAGATATTCAAGTTACACTGTATGAAAACAAGTCCCTTTATCTCACAGAAATATGACTGGTAAGATGATTTAACCTTATATTAAGTGTGATGAGGTATTTTGAATAGAAATAAGCCAGATATACTTCATAAGATTTTGATTTTTTGCAGTGCACTAGCCACTAGACAAAAGAATGTCTTTGCACTTTCACACTTGGGGTTCGTACATCTACATACACATTCAAATTTAAAATATAAAGTACTTACCCCATGGCCACGGATGTTACAATCATGTACGGGCCCTCATAAGTATCCGTATCTTCCGTATTGTTCAATAAAAATCATTTTAATCCAATCAGTGGTCATTTTCTCCGTATGCTTTCAACTGCGCGATCCTAGCGGTTGAGAGGTGTATTGCACTGTTGGTACATTATAACTCTATGGTAAAATGGCCACCAATCGGATTAAAATGCTTTTTATTGAACATTACGGAAGATACGGGTACTTCTGAGGGACCGTACATGATTGTAAAATCCGTGGCCATGGGGTAAGCACTTTATATTTTAAATCTGAATTTTTATATAGATGTACGAACCCCAAGTGCAAAAGTGAAGACTATTTTAACTGACAAGGCTATTAAATATATCGTTAGAGTAATATAATTACACTAAATATATTTATTACATTAACCTGAAGCCTTTGCGACCGCACTGACTTGTAACCAGGCCAGTTCTTTAATGTCAGTCACATGGAACTCTTTCATTGTCAAATCATAAAGTACTGGGTGAGATGCAACAGCTACAACCAGTTGGTCCACTGAGAGCACCGTGTTGCTTCCTGAGTCTTGGGACGGTCCGCCTTCGACTCACCCGATTGGACAGAGCGGGAAAATCAGCTCCTGCCTCCAGCAGTTTTCTGCTTCTTCGTGTAGAGCGGATAAACGCAAGGTCTGCGCGACAAGCGGAAAAATCTGCTCTTGCGTGAATCGACGCATTTGCATTGACAAAGCATTGGCAGATTCTGCCCCCGAGGGAAAATAAAAGTGCGGTGGGAGCGCGCCCTAATGAGTACTTTGACTTTTGGTACTTTAAGTATATTTTGATGACAATACTTTTGTACTTTTACCAAAGTAAATTCTGAATACAAGACTTAGTAGTTCTACATTGCAGTATTGATACTTT
Source organism: Gymnoscopelus microlampas (assembly GCF_963454915.1). Lineage (NCBI taxonomy): Eukaryota > Metazoa > Chordata > Actinopteri > Myctophiformes > Myctophidae > Gymnoscopelus > Gymnoscopelus microlampas. The sequence goes on from NC_139951.1 coordinate 5,383,202, forward strand.
TACTTAAGTAAAACATTTGAGTACTTGTTACACCAAAAACCTATAACCTCTAAATGTCTGATTATAATCGCAACCTGAATATTTCCCTAATTGTAAAGCTTTTAGTTTTTTAGTCATGTTTATTTCGAATAATAAAAAATTCGAAATCACAAAGAAAAACCATTAAAATGAGATTAAAATATAGCAAAAACAGAAACGAGAGGGGGAAGCAAAAAAAAGTAATCTGCATCCGAAAAGGAGTGAGAAAAAGTCAAACTAATCCGTAAAGCTTAACGCTGAACATCTTTTCTGTCTCAACCATTTCTCATGTGAGGACCAAGGGGAGAGACACACACACACACACACACACACACACACACACACACACACACACACACACACACACACACACACACACACACACAGTGGTGTAAAGTAACTAAGCACATTTACTCAAGTACTGTACTTAAGTACAATTTCTTCTACTCCGGTACATCTCTGAGGAAAATATTGTACTTTTACTCCACTATAATTATTTGAAAACTTTAGTTAATAGTTATTTTTTCAGATATATTATTACATTATAAAATACATAAACCACCACAATGTGTCGCATCGCAACGCGTTGTGAGCTTTTAGATCAGCTATTTTCAAACATTTTAGTACTTTTACTTTTGGTACTTTAAGTACGTTTTGATCCTTTAGTACTTTTACTCGAGTCAATTTTGAATTCCGGACTTGTACTTGTACTTGCTTCTACATTGCAGTATTGATACTTTTACTTGAGAAAAACATTTGAGTATTTTTTTTCAACCACTGCTCACAAGCAATACAAGTAGAAACACGCACATGCACACACACACGCACGCGCACGCGCGCGCGCTCACAATGCACACTGCCTTTGTCAAGGCTATGAGGACACAGGACTTCATTGCAGGCACAGAACCACCTACATTTTCACATTCTTTCCCTCTGTGTGTGACTGCCTGTTTCACACTGGCCCCGGAAAGCAGAGCCAGCGTGAAGCTAGCAAACAGCATCTCACAGAGGCGCTATATACGCCCACGCTACGGCTACGTGCCGCGCAACAAACACACACACACACACACACACACACACACACACACACACACACACACACACACACACACACACACACACACACACACACACACACACACACACACACACACACAGGCTAACTGTAAACTTTGACCTTGTTTTGCTGCCGTGTGACCTTGAACTTTGAAAAACAATCAATACGTGAATCAATACTGCAGTTCGTGGCCGTGGTCATCTGCCAAGTTTTAGTTTTTGTTTAGTTAGTGTGGTTGCCCAACAGGGCAACCAGACTATTGTTATTGATAGAAAGTGCGGTCCAATACTTTGGACCGCATCTCCTCCCACAGTTTTTATCCCCCAATGTTGTGCCATATGTCAAAATGACCGTCTAAATCGGGAATCGTGTGCTTGTATTTTGCTAAGAGATTGGTTAAATGGTTTAATTGATATTGATTTATTAGTGCATTAAATGTCCCCCATCCACTTTTATGTAAAAGTGAAAAAACTCAACTTCAAGTATTTTTTTCTCAGAAACCTTAAGAGCTAGAGTTATCAGATTTGGAGCGAAAATTTATAATTAAGTCCCAAATTATTTAAAAAAATATCACACCATTCGGCCTCATGGTGGCGCTATAACAGCCCCCTTTACGTTTTGGCCCGTAACTCTTGAACCGTAGGTCCTAAAATCAAAATTTCTTTTCACCTGGATTCCTTGGGTCACGACGCATCTGCGTCAGGATAGATTTTTTGATATTGATTTATTTTGCATTAAATTTCCCCATCCACTTTAATGGGAATTGCAAAAACTCCCATTCAAGTATTATTTTCTCGGAAACCGTAAAGGCTACAGTTACAAAACTTGGAGGGGAGGTTAATAGTTTTTTGAAAAATTATTAAGAAAATAATCACACCAGTCGGCCACATGGTGGCGCTATAACAGCCCCCTTTACCTTTTGGCCTGTAACTCTTGAACCGTAGGTCGTAAAATAAAAATTTCCCTGGATTCCTTGGGTCACGACGCATCTTCCCATATAGGCCACGCCCATTTGCGTCAGGATAGATTTTCCACCATTTTGAATTTTCGTCAAAACACACTTTTTGCTCCTTTTCCTTCCATTTTTTCCCAAATCTCACACAA
>NC_139951.1:5390380-5425380 GCF_963454915.1 Gymnoscopelus microlampas
AGTCATTTTAAGAAAACGGGTCTTTCGTTCATTTAGACATCTTATTGAATACCAAAAAACCTATTTTGATGTTTTTATTTTTAACATTAAAATGGACTGTGATTATTAGCCTTCTTCCCCGAAAAAGAAAAAAAAAAGCTAGAAAAAAAACTTGTACAACCTTTAAATATACCTGCATTAGTATTTAGTGTTAAATAACTACAGTGATATATTGAAACATCAAACTCTATATGGGTCTCATTATTAATCACAAACCACAATCAAAAGGTGATCATTTGGTTCTGGTACCAAACAAGATCATTCTTATCAATGGTTCCACTGACAAATACAGACGAGCATCATGGACATCCTGTCCCACTAATTTAATTGAAATTACCTCCAAAATGTTTTTTTTTTTGTTTCAGTTGTTGTTGGTCTTCTTCATGGTTGCCAGTTCCCAGCTGATGTTATGTGGGAGTCCAGATTGCTTCAGACCATACTGAATGACCACAAGCTTGCATAGCGTCTTAAGACTAGGACTCAAGTCTAAGATGTACATGTACAGGTCAGTGTTCCATCTTCCAATGAGGATGATACGATCTCCCACCATGCAACAGCCCATCCAATAAATCTGAGACGGGCGTTTCCCCTTGGGCTCAACCTCCTTCCAGGAGAAGGTCTCTGGGTTGAATTTCCACAGATCATTGAAGGTCTGGTTACGGGTTTTACCACCAAATATGTACAGCTCTCCATTGTAGGTAAAGGCTGAATGACTCCATCGTAATTTTGGGTGAAGCTGTGAAGATGTGTTCAGCCAGCAGTTAGTCTCTGTGTCAAACACTCTGATGTTGTTGTGTTTCTTGTCATTTCCACCTCCAAATACAAACATCTTTGTCCCGATGATGGTGGCAGAGTGACCCGATGAACCGTGCGCTGTAGTGCCTCTGGTGTCAATCAAAGACCAGACCATTGTGTTGGTGTCCAACTTGTAGATGTCATCAGTGAATCCATTCCTTTTGTGTCCTCCATACACATAAATGATCTTCCTCAAAACTAGGGTTGGGTACCGAAATACGGTTCCGGTACGGAACCGATAAAGAAATTGTCGGTACCGGGTACCCAAACAAAATATGTAATTTCGGTTCTGCATATCGGTTCCTAGATGCGCTAAAAGCCGTTCAAACAAAGGCGTTAGAAGTCCTACACAAACAGCACAATCTGAGCAAAAATCACAAATCCGGTAAAACACCTATGTATGGAGAAGTATAGATCAGTAGCGTCTCTCCGTATGGAAGAGTAGACACTGCTGCTTCTCTACGGGCGCACTCAGCCCAGCCTCATTCCTCCCCGCATCGCCCCCCCTCCCCTCACTCACTCACCACCATCTGAACTGAAGTAGTAAGGAAAGGAATAACCTGCCCTGCAAACTTTGTAACCAAGATTTGCTGTTGTCAACTTGAAAACTAGAATCCACATGTCAGAGGGTGTAACGTTAGTTGGAAAACCAGCGCTAGTTAAGAACTCGCGCAGGGCTAAATAATTAACACCAGCTGTGAACGCTTCTGTTTGATTGTGTGTGTGTGTGTGTGTGTGTGTGTGTGTGTGTGTGTGTGTGTGTGTGTGTGTGTGTGTGTGTGTGTGTGTGTGTGTGTCTTTCAAAAATGAAACTGAAAGTGACTTCTTCAAAAGGAAGGAATGGCAGACCTAATATTATTAATGCATTTTGGCTGTGTGTGCAATAATGCAAATGCAGACATTATAATGCCTTTTGCTAGGCTATTCAATATTTGTTTTAATTTCTTGAATATGGCAGGGTAATGTTTTGTGGCATATTGTATTTTATTACTATACAATAGTAAATCAATAATTCTACACAATAAATAAATGTTTTAAATAACTGATCTCAATATGGACCCATTATAGTTATGATAAGTTTTGCCATAATCATGTAGCTCTACAACAGAGGCACAGCCATGGCAGCAATGGTACAAAAAACTTTAAAAAAAAATGTATATATATTTTTTTTAAATTCATAATTTCCGGCTATTCGGTTTTCGGCCAAGTGTTTCCTGTATTCGGTATTCGTTTCGGCCAAGAATTTTCCATTCGGTGCATCTCTATTAAATAAACATTTGACCTCTTATTTTTTTAACATTTTGGAACCGAAATATGGAACCGATAGGAACCGGATCCGATAAGCAGAACCGGAACCGGAACCGGACTCGTAAAAATCCTAACGATACCCATCCCTACTCAAAACACAGGCTGAGTGGTCGTACCTCCCCTCTGGAACTGTCCCGGAAATATTGGTCTTCAACCATCTGTGGGTGTCCACATCAAATGAATAAAGCTTGTTGCAGTAAGGATACCCTCCCCAGATGTAGATATGTTCTACCAGCACAGATGTGTGGCCGTAGCGGTTGGAGGGAACCTCAGGGGGACGATCTCCTCTCCCGGTTGTCACTGGAGGCAACTTCGTCCAGAGTAAAGTCACTGTGTTGAAGACGTTCACATCAATCGGTGCCATGGCAGTGTCACTACTTCTTCTCCCAAAGGTGTAAACCTTGTGCTCCACTGCAACAGCAGTATAATCTTCTAGTCCTGCTGCGTTCAGATGTAACGTCCAACGGAACATTTCTCACAAAGTAGATCAAGTTTGATTCGTGGAAGTCTTGCTCTGTAAAAGAATGTGTGCACGATATAACGTATTGGTTCAGTGACACAAACACGCCAAAGTTACAAGTCCACGAAGCCAAAGGTTGGGTTGGCCAATCGAGGAAGAAGATTACTGTTGATCTCCCAATAGATGCAATGTAATCCCTGCGCTGAACAGCAGACAGTCTGTTCAGCAGTGTTGACAGCTAACTTTTAGAGGAACGCGTTAAAGGCAGCTATAACTTTTGATATAAGTTGCTAACTGACATTTTGTTTATTCAACGTTTCATTTTAAGGGACATGGTTATGATGACGACATTGTGATGTCGTTGTGTGGTGATAATGTCATTACATAGAATACCCACTGACGTTACTCCAACTGACTGTCGTCCGGAAGATGTCAACAGAATGCCGACATGTCGTTAAAAAAGTCGTTAAACAATCCCTGAGGCCCCCTATTTTGGGTATAACATTAAATTATATATATAAATATATATATATATATATATATATATATATTATTGGGCGGTGTAACCGCCCCTATATGTGAGGTTGGGATATTGACATTTGCTGCACTGTGATTGGCCACCCATTGTACCCCCCTAACCCTGCACTGTGATTGGCCACCCATTGTACACCCCTAACCCCTGCACATTCAATGCTAATAATCTATACTTTTCTTTAAGTGAGCTTCCATACTGTGATAACCACTAGCTGCACTGTGATTGGCTGACTCTATTGGTTGACTCTATTCAGCACTGTGATTGGCTAGCGAGACACATGACACATGTGCATAGTCCTATAAATAGGACTATGCACTTAAAAAAAACACATTTATGTTTTTTTTTGAGTGAGTCATGGGTGACCACACCGCCCACTTCACACTGGGTGTGATTCTTTTCCAAATATTTTTAATATCCCACGATTTTGAAACCCTTTTTCACCCAGTGCCAATCGTCTAAGTGATCCTGGGCGCTACACTCCCCCTGCCAGGCTAGGGAGCCCAGAAACGAGCTCATGCCTCCTTCAATGCATGAGAGCCAACGAGCCTTCTTATCACCTGACAGGGGGAGGTTCCCCGGTAGGACGTAGCGCGTGGAAGGAACAAGTTATTCCAACCAGTTCCTTTCCCCTCCATCAGGTGCCTACGGCTGACCAGGGGGATACAGTATAGAGACCAGGATTACTGCATGTTTTTGTGAGGGTACCTACCCTAGGAGACATGGGTAGGTTGTTGGATTGGCCATTTCAGCTATTTTAGAAACAAATAAAAAGCTTAAAATAGGGCTTTAGTAGCGGGGGCTGTACCGCCCATTTTTTTCCGCCCATTCTTTTCTAAAAATGGGAGATCTACAAGCTTACAACGTGCCGTGATGCGACGCAATATGAGCTTGTAGATTGGCTATTTTCAATTAGCTTATATGTATAGGGTTAAGGTGGTTGAACTGATTTTGGTGTTAAATTAACACATTTTAATGGGACCCTGGGGGTCCTTGAGAGGGTCCTTACAACAACTTCAATAAAGGTAGGGTAAGTGATATATTTTGGTTAAAACAAAAAAGGTTTAAAAAAGGTTAAAAGGTTAAAGCTCTATATTCTGATAGTAATCATTGCTATAGAGTGTTTGTTCAGTAACATGAGTCTCCCATGTCTCTCCAGCTCTTTAATAAACAGACAATACTTTTTCAGATAGGTGACAAAATGTCAGCCAATCAGCAGAGAGTACCCATTTGTCAGCTTCATTGTCTCCGCCAGGCCGAAAGGCATGGCGAGAGAGTATGTTTTACCCCCTGTCCGTCCGTGTGTCATTCTGTCTTGTCTGTGTACAGCTAATCTCCGGCACCGTTGGCTTGCTCGCAGCGAAACTGTGCACACACACTCCCTGGATGCCACAGCAGAACCTCTGCCCCAAATGTTTCTCATGGGCCTTTTATAGCGCCACCAGGAGGCCGATTTGTGCAAAACACATTTTTGGACAGTACTCCTACAGATTTTGGCCAAAAATCCCACAAATCGGTACACAGTATCTCTATAGTCATTAAAAGAAACGTCTCATTTCAGATTTTTCATATTCTATCCTGATTGGTAAAAATTGGCTTCCAAAGTTTGCAGGAGTACTCCGTTTCAAACACAATGCCTCAAATCATGAACACAGCATGCAATTTATGTGAAATTTTTCACACACATTCCCATTAGGCCGAGGAAGAAATGCCATTTGAAAATGTTCAAATCAGCCTCATGGTGGCGCTATAACAGGCCAATTTGTGTTTTTACCTATAACTGTCCCTATCTGTGTAAAACTTTGCATGCACACTCTCTAGACGTCAAGGAAAAACCTTTGCCCTGCATTTTTCACATTTGCTTTTTATAGCGCCACCAGGAGGCCGACTTATGTAAAACACATTTTTGATATTAAGCCTTCACATTTGATCCAAATTTCACGCAAATCGGTACACATGATCTCTATAGTCAGGTGATCAAGACGGATCTGTTTGATTTTTCATATTCCATCCTGATTAGCTAAGATTGACATCTAAAGTTTGCAGGAGTGGCCCGTTTTGAACAAAATACCGCAAATCATGAACGCAGCCTCCGATTGCGGTGAAACTTTGAACGCACATTTGCACTACGTTGAGGAACAAATGCCACCCTTTTTACATTGGCCTGTTATAGCGCCACCAGCAGGTCAAATTTAGCAAAACACATTTTTAGAACAAAATGCCTCAAATCATGAATGCAGTGTCCGATTGCCATGCACGGCCTAGGAAGAAATGCCACGCTTTTCCCATTGGCCTATTATAGCGCCACCAGGAGGCCAAAATAACCTACCTGACCTGGCGGAGACTTGTTTTTATAGTGTTCCAGTTCAAAAATGTTCTGCTCATTTCTTTGTGTCATCACTTCCAGTTTCACTTGTTGTCTCCGCCAGGCCGAAAGGCATGGCGAGAGAGTATGTTTTACCTCCTGTCCGTCCGTCCGTGTGTCCGTCCGTCCGTCCGTCATTCGATCTGTCTGTGTACAGCTAATCTCCGGCACCGTTGGCTTGCTCGTAGCCAAACTGCGCACACACAGTCCCTGGATACCAGAGCAAAACCTCTGCCCCAAATTTTTCACAGGGGCCTGTTATAGCGCCACCAGGAGGCCGATTTGTGCAAAACACATTTTTTGACAGTACTCCTACAGATTTTGTCCAAAAATCCCACAAATCGGTACACAATATCTCTATAGTCATTAAACGAAACGGGTCTTTCAGATTTCTCATATTCCATCCTGATTGGCTAAAAATGTCTTCCAAAGTTTGCAGGAGTGCACCGTTTTGAACAAAATGCCTCAAATCATGAACACAGCATGCAATTTCCATGAAATTTTGCACACACATTCCCATTAGGCCGAGGAAGAACTACCATTTGAACATTTTCAAATCAGCCTCATGGTGGCGCTATAACAGGCCGATTCGTGTTTTTACCTATAATTGCATCGATCTGTGTAAACCTTTGTATGCACACTCCCTATAGGTCAAGGAAAAACCTTTGCCCTGCATTTTTCACCTTTTTCGCCTTTTATAGTGCCACCAGGAGGCCGACTTGTGTAAAACATTTTTCTTTATACTACTCCTTCCAATTTCATCCAAATTTCACGCAAATCGGTACACGTGATCTCTATAGTCATGTGATCACGACGGATGTGTTTGATTTTTCATATTCCATACTGATTGGCTAAGATTGACATCTGAAGTTTGCATTATTGGCTTGTTTTGAACAAAATTCTGCAAATCATGAACGCACCGTCCAATTGCGCTCAAACTTTGCACGCACATTCACACTATGTTGAGGAACAAATGCCACCCTTTTAACATTGGCCTGTTATAGCGCCACCAACAGGTCTAATTTAGCGAAACACATGTTTTTAACAAAATGCCTCAAATCATGAATACAGTCAGTGTCCGATTGTCGTGCAAGGCCTAAAAATAAATGGCACCCTTTTCACGTTGGCCTATTATAGCGCCACCAGGAGGCCACAATAGCCTACCTGACCTGGCGGAGACCTGTGCTCCGAGGAGCACTTTTTCTAGTTTAATCTGTATCCTGTCTGAGTTCTCTATCCTGATTGGATAAAATTGGCATCCTGACCTGAAAATGCATTTTATGTTTAACTAGAAAAAGTGCTCCGAGGAGCACAAGTCTCCGCCAGGTCAGGTAGGTTATTATGGCCTCCTGGTGGCGCTATAATAGGCCAATGTGAAAAGGATGCCATTTATTCCTAGGCCTTGCACGGCAATCGGACACTGCATGCATGATTTGAGGCGTTTTGTTCTAAAAATGTGTTTTGCTAAATTTAACCTGCTGGTGGCGCTATAACAGGCCAATGTTAAAAGGGTGGCATTTGTTCCTCAACATAGTGTGAATGTGCGTTCAAAGTTTCACCGTAATCGGACGCTGCATTCATGACTTGCGGCATTTTGTTCAAAACGGGCCCCTCCTGCAAACATTACATGTCAATGTTAGCCAATCAGGATGGCATATGAATAATCAAACAGATCTGTCTTGATCACATGACTATAGAGATCACGTGTACCGATTTGCGTGAAATTTGGATCAAATATGAAGACTTAATATCAAAAAATGTGTTTTACACAAGTCTGCGTCCTGGTGGTGCTATAAAAGGCAAATGTGAAAAATGCAGGGCAAAGGTTTGTCCTTGGCCTCTAGAGAGTGTGCATACAAAGTTTTACACTGATCGGTGCAGTTATAGGTAAAAACACGAATCGGCCTGTTACAGCGCCACCATGAGGCTGATTTGAACATTTTCAAATGGCATTTCTTCCTCGGCCTAATGGGAATGTGTGTGCAAAATTCCACGGAAATTGCATGCTGTGTTCATGATTTGAGGCATTTTGTTCGAAACAGAGTACTCCTGCAAACTTTGAAAGACAATTTTTGCCGATCAGGATGGAATATGAAAAATCTGAAATGAGACGTTTCTTTTAATGACTATATAGATACTGTGTACCGATTCGGGGGATTTTTGGCCAAAATCTGTAGGACTACTGTTCAAAAATGTGTTTTGCACAAATCGGCCTCCTGGTGGCGCTATAAAAGGCCCATGTGAAAACTTTGGAGCAGAGGTTCGGCTTTGGCATCTAGGGACTGTGTGTGCACAGTTTCGCTGCGATCAAGCCAACGGTGCCAGAGATTAGCTGTACATAGACAAGACAGAATGACACACACACACACACACACACACACACACACACACACACACACACACACACACACACACACGGACGGACAGGGGGTAAAACATACTCTCCCGCCATGCCTTTCGGCCTGGCGGAGACAATAAAGAGCTGGAGAGACGTAGCCTGGGACCAGACGAATCTACCAGTGCAACAAAAAAAATTGCCCTCAGCGATTTGGGTCTGGCACCGCTCCATTTCCTACTCCCAAAGTCTGGGGTGACCAATCAGGGTCCAGTATTCAAATATGGGAGACTGTAATTGGTAGTTGGTTGTAGGTCTAACCACTTGCGTACAGGGCCGCATTAATCGTGGAACCTAGTGGAACTTGTGTTCCACGGCCCGCAGCCTGCAGGGCCCTGTGAGAATTGTGTATTTAATTTTTGTGTATTTAAAGAAAAAAAATTGATTTATATTGGTCAAATAGAACCGAATTAGACCGAATTAGACCCAAATTAGACCGAATTAGACCCGAATTAGACCCGACGCGCGCGTGCATGTGCGTGAAATTACGCCACTGGGGGGGCCTTTGATTTTGTGGTGTTCCACGGCCCTGAGGGGTCTTAATGCGGCCCTGCTTGCGTACAGAGCCATTGTTTTGATCCCGCCTCATATCCACGCAGTGATATAGTCTGGCTATGCGAGGCTAGGAGAGATGTGGAGACTCCTGTTACTGAACAAACACTCTTTAGTACTATCAGAATATATAGAGCTATTTAACACTTATTCTAACCAAAGAAAATCACTTGCCCTACCTTTAAGGTGTAAGCTACAGTAGGTTATAAGTAATAACATTTCATTAAGGATATATAAGTCTTAACCTTTCCTAACCATGGATTTGCGTCAGCATCTTTCTGAAGCAGCTGTTACCTTGATCCACCAGAATGCACAAATGCATTTTGTAACAGTTGTCTAATCTTTGTGTGTATTCATATTCTTCTGTATGAAGTTATGTTAACGATGAATGTAGTGCAGACAGATCATTTCATTGAGCCTACATGTTTTATTGTAATGTGACCGTCATGAGATGAAACGGTTTGTCCTCAATTAACACAAAGCCATGGGTAATATTGTGGGGAGAATGTGAGGGCAGCAGCATTATTTCTATTGGCTCACATGTCACATAACGAGTGGATGAAATGTCCAAAGGACAATGAATGTCTTTAAGCCATTAAGACCGGGAATGCATACTGTGACGCGTCGCTAGGTCTCTACTAGGTTGGGGGCTTAGCCCCGAGGCAACCTTCCCCCCGTGCGCGCTATTTTTTTTGCGGATTTCGGCGGATTTGGGTACTTTTTCCCCGTTTTTTGTTACTTTATTTCGGTTTTGGGGTTAGGGGTAGGGTTCGGTTAGGGTTATAGATATATATTCTTTAAAAAAAAGATTTATTTTTATTGGTGGCTTTGGATAAAACATTGGTGGCTATAGCCACCAATGTTGCTATAGCCACCGAACCCCCCGCCTAACGACGCCCCTGCTGTGTTATTTTATACTTTGGGCTGTTCAAAAATAGCAGATCTACAAGCTACGAGTTTGGACAACATTTTATTTATGAAAACAGAAATGACATAGTGCTGATTTAATGTTATATCATCATTCAAATCTTGATGTTTTGCCAATTCTTTTGGGGGCCCAGTTGTAATATCCTCACGGCCCTCCAGTGGGCCCCTATCCACAGGTTGGGAATCACTTGTCTAAATGTATTCACCTGTTTCCTAGGCTGTGTGTGTTTTCCACTTCCTGTCGATTTCATTTGATATCATTGGTCATCTGACCAGTTTGTTGGATTTCATTGGATCAAATCGAGGAAGTGGAAAACACACAGCCTAGGAAACAGGTGAATAAATTCCAGGACTCTCTGTCTGTCTGCTTTCTTTCTTTTTGAAGAGAATCGCTCATCCGATCCATTTCACACTAGACGGGTGTATATTGCTGAAAGACCCTTAGGAAGTCCAATTTTCAGTGTGAAGTCGATCGGAGTAGCAGTTCTCTGAATGGAGATATGTTCTGAACCATGACCATGTCCTGAATGGACAAGTTGACCCATTTAGACCGGGAAAGCATCTGTCATTTTAGATTTGAACAACTTTAACCATTATCTCATACTTAGGCTATTCAAAAAACATTGCTGATCTACAAGCTCGTAGCGCGCTATGAGCTTGTAGATATGCAATTTTTTTGTTGTTGAAATATCGTGAAAATTTGTGCAAATCTTTGAATGTGTATGTTTTTTTTTAAAGCAAACATTTTTAACTCAACTTTTTTTGTAAGAAACTGGTTCTTAAACTATTTTTCCATTTCAAAGACCACGCAAAATGATATGTATTTGTCCGCGGACCCCTCATCTCAAAGTATTTTGTGACTGCAGCATATGTACAAGTAGGGCATTAATTTCCAAAAAAAATAAACAGGCAGGAGGTTTCTGCCCGACAGCAACGATATAATGTTTGGCCACGGACCCCCTTCTGAAAATATTTTGTGCTACTGAGGCCCATACAAGATTTTGCCTGTGCCCCCCCTTTCAAGATCCAGGTCTCTTACGCCTTATTTCTACATTGCCGCATTGATACTTTTACTTAAGTAAAACAATTGAGTACTTTTTCCACCGCTGCCACTTACAATGTAGCTGAGTTTCTGCTCAGAAAATGTTTATTATCCTGTCTGTTGCTTTATTCATTTAGACATCTTATTGAATACCAAATAACAGACGTTGTATTTATTTTGTTTTTAACATTAAAATGGACTGTCGCAATGTGATTATTACCTTCTCCCCCCCCCCAAAAAAAAAAAAAAAAAACCTGTATAACCTTAAAATATACCTGCATTAGTATGTACTGTTAAATAACTACACTGATATATTGAAACATTAAACTCTAAATGGGTCTCATTATTAATCATCACAAACAACAATCAAAAGGTGATAATTTGGTGCAGATACCAAACAAGATCATTCTTATCAATGGTTCCACTGACAAATATAGACGAGCATTATGGACTGTTCTCAAGTTATTTGTGGGTCATTAATCTGTGCCAGTCAGTTTCTGTATTATTATGAATTATTACTCTCCGCCAGGAGAGTATTGTTATCACTGCGTTTTCACTTTCTAAACATGACACACCGATTGGTCAAGCCTCACGTGACACGTGAAATACTGTGATCTGATTGGCTAGTGACGCCACCGGGCCTATATATACATGGCATCACTCTGACAGTGTCTCCGCCACTGTCAGAGTGAGGTAAGACGGGAACCATGAAATGGCTGCATGGCATGACATAATTGGCAGATAGGACAGATAGGACATTTATATAGACAGGAGGGATATGACATAGGACACTTATACAGACAGGAGGGATAGGACACTCACACAGACAGAACGGAAGAGGACACTTACCCAGACAGGTTGGATAGGACACTTACATATACAAGAGGGATAGCGACCTATAAATACATGTGTCACTGTGATAAGCCAGATTCCAATACTGAAAATCCGGCCACTAGCTCACTCCCAGACCTTCGAACCGGAAGTAGTCAAGTAGTCGCGGTCCAATTGTTCCTATCTGTCTTATTGGACAGATAGGACAGATAGGACACTTATATAGACAGGAGGGATATGACACTTACATAGACAGGACGGATAGGACAGGAGGGATAGGACACTTACACAGAATGAACGGAAGAGGACACTTACCCAGACAGGATGGATAGGACACTTACATATACAAGAGGGATAGCGACCTTCGCGACCTTCGAACCAACACAAGTCTTCTGGCGGAGAGTTGTGCTCCGAGGAGCACTTTTTCTAGTTATTATTATTATTATTAGTAGTAGTAGTAGTATATTTGTATTATTTATTTATTATTTTTTGTTGTTGTTGTTGGTCTTCATGGTTGCCAGTTCCCATCTGATGTTGTGTGGGAGTCCAGACTGCTTCAGATCGTACTGAATGACTGCAAGCTTGCATAGCGTCTTAAGACTAGGACTCAAGTCTAAGATGTACAGGTCAGTGTTCCATCTTCCAATGAGGATGATACGATCTCCCACCATGCAACAGCCCATCCAATAAATCTGAGACGGGCGTTTCCCCTTTGGCTCAACCTCCTTCCAGGAGAAGGTCTCTGGGTTAATTTTCCACAGATCATTGAAGGTCTCGTTACGGGTTTTACCAACAAATATGTACAGCTCTTCATTGTAGGTAAAGGCTGAATGACTCCATCGTAATTTTGGGTGAAGCTGTGAAGAAGATGTGTTCAGCCAGCAGTTAGTCTCTGTGTCAAACACTCTGATGTTGTTGTTTTTCTTGTCATTTCCACCCCCAAATACAAACATCTTTGTCCCGATGATGGTGGCAGAGTGACCCGATGAAACGTGTGCTGTAGTGCCTCTGGTGTCAATCAAAGACCAGACCATTGTGTTGGTGTCCAACTTGTAGATGTCATCAGTGAATCCATTCCTTTTGTGTCCTCCATACACATACATGATCTTCCTCAAAACACAGGCTGAGTGGTCGTACCTCCCCTCTGGAACTGTCCCGGAAATATTGGTGTTCAACCATCTGTGGGTGTCCACATCAAATGAATAAAGCATGTTGCAGTAAGGATACCCTCCCCAGATGTAGATGATATGTTCTACCAGCACAGATGTGTAGCCGTAGCGGTTGGAGGGAACCTCAGGGGGACGATCTCCTCTCCCGGTTGTCACTGGAGGCAACTTCGTCCAGAGTAAAGTCACTGTGTTGAAGACGTTCACATCAATCGGCGCCATGGCAGTGTCACTACTTCTTCTCCCAAAGGTGTAAACCTTGTGCTCCACTGCAACAGCAGTATAATCACATCCTTCTAGTCCTTCTGCGTTCAGATGTACCGTCCAACGGAACATTTCTCACAAAGTAGATCAAGTTTGATTCGTGGAAGTCTTGCTCTGTAAAATAATGTGTGCACGATATAACGTATTGGTTCAGTGACACAAACACGCCAAAGTTACAAGTCCACGAAGCCAAAGGGTTGGGTTGGCCAATGGAGGAAGCAGATTACTGTTGATCTCCCAATAGAAGCAATGTAATCCCTGCGCTGAACAGCAGACAGTCTGTTCAGCAGTGTTGACAGCTAACTTTCAGAGGAACGCGTTAAAGGCAGCTATAACTTTTGATATAAGTTGCTAACTGACATTTTGTTTATTCAACGTTTCATTTTAAGGGACATGGTTATGATGACGACATTGTGATGTCGTTGTGTGGTGATAATGTCATTACATAGAATACCCACTGACGTTACTCCAACTGACTGTCGTCCGGAAGATGTCAACAGAACGCCGACATGTCGTTAAAAAAGTCGTTAAACAATCCCTGAGGCCCCCTATTTTGGCCATAACATTAAATTATATATATATATATATATATATATATATATATATATATATATATATATATATATATATATATATATATATATATATATATATATATATATATATATATATATATATATTATTGGGCGGTGTAACCGCCCCTATAGGTGAGGTTGGTATATTGACATTTGCTGCACTGTGATTGGCCACCCATTGTACACCCCTAACCCCTGCACATTCAATGCAAATCTATACTTTTCTTTAAGTGAGCTTCCATCACTGTGATAACCACTAGCTGCACTGTGATTGGCTGACTATAGGTTGACTCTATTCAGCACTGTGATTGGCTAGCGAGACACATGACACATGTGCATAGTCCTATAAATAGGATACAGGGATACATCCCTGTAAATAGGATACAGGGATACAGTATAGAGACCAGGATTACTGCATGTTTTTGTGAGGGTACATACCCTAGGAGACATGGGTAGGTTGTTGGATTGGCCATTTCAGCTATTTTAGAAACAAATAAAAAGCTTAAAATAGGGCTTTAGTAGCGGGGGCTGTACCGCCCATGTTGAGAAACACAGTTTCTCAACATTTTTTTCTAAAAATGGGAGATCTACAAGCTTACAACGTGCCGTGATGCGACGCAATATAAGCTTGTAGATTGGCTATTTTCAATTAGCTTATGTGTATAGGGTTAAGGTGGTTGAACTGATTTTGGTGTTAAATTAACACATTTTAATGGACCCTGGGGATCCTTGAGAGGGTCCTTACAACCACTTCAATAAAGGTAGGGTAAGTGATATATTTTGGTTAAAACAAAAAGGTTTTTGTTAAAAGGTTAAAGCTCTATATTCTGATAGTAATCATTTAATAAAGAGCTGGAGAGACATAGCCTGGGACCAGACGAATCTGCCAGTGCAAAAAAAAAATTGCCCTCTGCGATTTGGGTCTGGCACCGCTCCGTTGTGAATCCATTTCCTGCTCCCGAAGTCTCAAGAGATTTCAAGATTCAAGAGATTTATTGCACCACCCTTCTGAGGGACTTCTGGTCCCTGTCTGTACTCTCTTGTCAACAGGCTTTCGATCGCCCCCCGGTAGAAGGCCTTGATGACCCGTGGACTCAGGCCGAACTTCTTGAGGCGTCTGAGTCCATACAGACGCTGCTGTGCCTTTGTCCCCACCACCGATGTATGTGCCTCCCATTTAAGCTTCTCGTGGATGTTCACCCCCAAGTACTTAAATGTTTCCACCCTCTCCACCACGTCGCCGTTGATGGAGACAGGAGGTTGTGGGTCCCTTCCACGCCTATAATCCACTATGACCTCCTTGGTCTTGGAGACGTTCATCAGGAGGTGATTCTCTCCACACCACTGCTCCAGGTTGGACACTTCCTCTCTGTACGCCGTCTCATCATCTCATGTGATCAGCCCCACCACCACCGTGTCATCTGCAAACTTCACGATGGTGTTTGAGGGGTGTGAGGCTTTTTTTTTTGATTGAATATTTTATTAGGCAAAAAATGTAAAACAACACATTTACATTTAAAATACTTTGTCTAACAGGTCCGTTCATAAAAGTCCTTGCGGACTTGTTTCCAATGAGGGCCTTGGTATTCAATTCATAGACATATATAGTGGCATCACAGTTCGAATATCATTACACAAAGAAAATAAAAAAAACAGCAAGAATATATATATATATATCTATATATATCTATACACATATATATATATATATATATATATATATATATATATATATATATATATATCTATACATACATATATACATACATATAATACTATGTACAACAAAAGAAAAAAGAAAAAAAAAGGGGGGGGGGGAGATACGTACAAGAACAGGGGGGGGGGGGGGGGGTCGGCTATCTAATGGGAAAATGGTACTACCTCCTCTTTTGGCCTCCTGAAAGGTGATTTTTTTAAGGCTCTTTTAAATGAGCCCAGCGAACTGCATTTTTTGAGGGATGGGGTTAGCCCATTCCAATCCTGGCCACACAGTCGTGGGTGTAGAGGGAGTACAGGAGTGGACTGTGGACACAGCCCTGAGGTGCTCCTGTGCTGAGAGTCAATGGAGAGGAGGCGCAGTCGCCCACTCTCACCACCTGGGGGCGGCCCGTCAGAAAGTCCAGGATCCAGTCACATAGAGCTGTATGCCGGCCCAGATCCCGGAGCTTACTGACGAGCCTAGTTGGTGTAGTGGTGTTGAACGCCGAGCTGTAATCAACGAAGAGCATTCTCACATAGGTGTTCCTCCCCTCCAGGCGGGAGAGGGCAGTATGGAGGACGTGTGTTATGGCGTCCTCCGTACTCCTGTTGGAGCGATAGGCAAACTGCAGGGGGTCCAGGGTAGGTGGGAGCATCGGACACATTAGTGCTTTGACCAGGTCCTCAAAGCATTTACTGGCAATAGGAGTGAGGGCTATGGGGCGCCAGTCATTGAGACTGGTCACCTTCTGCTGTTTGGGGGTGGGAGTAATGGTACTTGACTTGAAGCAGGTAGGAACAGTTCTGAGGGAGAGAGACTCGTTGTAGATGATGCCCGTGAACACCCCTGCCAGCTGGTGGGCGCAGGATTTCAGGACACGTCCTGGAATGCCGTCTGGACCGGCTGCCTTACGTGGGTTGATCCGACGGAAGGAGCGGCTGACGTCAGCCTCACTGATGGTAAGAGGCCGCTCTGCAACAGAGGGGGGTCGAGGGGGGGTCTGCTCTCCCACGGGGGTGGGGGTGGGGGGGGGGGGGGGGATCTGACAGTGGGGTCAAACCTGGCATAGAACAAATTAAGTTCGTCTGGGAGGGTAGGTGTTATTTGTGGGGTTTGATTTGTTTTCCCATTATGGTCACTGATAGCCTGGAGTCCACACCATAGGTGCCTCGAGTTGGTAGTAATGAGGTTGGACTCCATTCTCTGACTATACTCCCTCTTTGATTGGTCTCCCACTGGGTTGACCAATCAGGGTCCAGTATTCAAATATGGGAGACTGTAACTGGTAGTTGGTTGTAGGTCTAACCATGAGAATACATTGTTTGTCCTCAATTAACACAAAGCCATGGGTAATATTGTTGTGAGAATGTGAGGGCAGCAGCATTGTTTCTATTGGCTCACATGTCACGTAAAGAGTGGATGAAATGTCCAAAGGACAATGAATGTCTTTAAGCCATTAAGACCGGGAATGCACACTGTGTTATTTTATACTTTGGGCTATTAAAAAATACCAGATCTACAGACTACAAGTTTGGACAACATTTTATTTATAAAAACAGCAATTACATAGTGCTGATTTAATGTTATATCATCATTCAAATCTCGATGTTTTGCCAATTATTTTGGGGGGCCCTCTTGCAATATCCTCACAGCCCTCCAGTGGGCCCCAGTCCATAGGTTGAGAAGCACTTGTCTAAATGTATGAATTCCAGGACTCTCTGATCTGTCTGCTTTCTTTCATTTTCCAGAGAACCGCTCTTCCGATCCATTTCACACTAGACGGGTGTATATTGCTGAAAGACCCTTAGGAAGTCCAATTTTCAGTGTGAAGTCGATCGGAGTAGCAGCTCTCTGAATGGAGATATGTTCTGAACCATGGCCATGTCCTCAATGGACACAAGTTAACCCATTTAGACCGGGAAAGTATCTGTGATTTTAGATTTGAACCACTTTAACCATTATCTCATACTTGGGCTATTCAAAAATAGCAGATCTACGAGCTCATAGCTTGTAGATCTGCTATTTTGTTGTTGTTGAAAAATCGTGAAAATTAGTGCAAATCTTTGAATGTGTATGTTTTTTGTTTTTTGTTTACTTACATTTTTATCCCACGATTTTGTAATGCAAATTTTTTACACCCAGTGCCAATTGTCTATGTAATCCTGGGCACTACCTTCCCTCTGCCAACCCAGGGAGGCCAGGGCCGAGCTCATGCCTCCTTCAATGCATGAGAGCCAACTGACCTTCTTGTCACCTGACAGGGAGGAGTTTCCCGCGTGGAAGGAACACGTTATTCCAACCAGTTCCCTTCCCCTCCATCAGGCGCCCCGGCTGGCCAGGGGGAGGCAGTATAGTGACCAGGATTACTGCATGTTTTTGTGAGGGTATTAACTACCCTAGGAGACACGGGGAGAACATGTAAACTTCACACAGAGTAGGCCCTTTCGCCAACCCCACCTAGGGTATGGGCGCTGATGACGCGGAGGAGAAGACACGCCCCCAGCGCCCACAGCGTCCCCGGCGGGAATCGAACCCAGGACCTTCTAGCTGTGAGGCGACAGCGCTACCGAATGTTTTTTAACTCGAATGTTTGCTTCTGGGGGATTCCACAAATGTCTTCTAAAACAGTTTTTTCTTTTTTTAAAAAACTGGTTCTTTTTTCATGTCAAGGACCACTCAAAATGATAAGTATTTTGTCCGCGGACACCCCCATCTCAAAATATTTTGTTCCAGGGACCCCCAGAAGCAAAGATTTGAGTTAGAAATGCATATAAATATATTCAAAGATTTGCACACCTTTCTCACAATTTCTTCCCCTCAAAACAATAGCAGATCTACAAGCTCGTAGCGCGACGCATTGTGAGCTTGTACAGTAGATCAGCTGTTTTCAAATGGCTGAAATGTATATGGGGCTGAAGTAGTGAATGTATGATTTGTAATAATAATCAAAATCTAATAAATAAATCTAGTAATAACCAAAGTTTTCAAATAATTGTAGTGGAGCAAAAGCACAATATTTTCCGCTGAGATGTAATGGAGTAGAAGTAAAAGTACTGAACATTGGAAATACTCCAGCAAGGTAAAAGTACCTAAAAATTGTACTTTAGTACAGTATTTGAGTAAATGTACTTAGTTACTACGCCACTGGCTCACGTACAGAACACGATGACACCACTGCCAGTGTCACCTAACATGTTGTGACGTTCATTAGGAACATACTGTGCGTCAGTGGTGGGAAAAAGTACTCAAATGTTTTACTTACATGTAAGTAAAAGTATCAATACCGCTATACATAAATACTCTGTTACAAGTAAAAGTCCGGAATTCAAAATGTACTTGAGTACAAATACAAAAGTATTGGTATCAAAATGTACTTAAAGTACCACAAGTAAAAGTACTCATTATGCAGAATGTCCCATTTCAAGTTTTCAAATGCATAAACATCTTTTGAAAATAGCAGATCTACAAGCTCAGTGAGCTTGTAGATCTGCTATTTTCAAATGGCCTACATGTATATACTCTACACAGAGCCGAAGTGGTCAATGTATGTTTTGTAATAATAATACAAATCGTATATAATAATAAAAAGTAACTAGTAACTAAAAATGTACAATAATCGTAGTGGAGTAAAAGTACAACATTCGCCTCTGAGATGTAGTGGAGTAGAAGTAGAAGTACTGGAAATTGGACAATACCCCAGCAAAGTACAAATACCTCAAAATTGTACTCGAGTACAGTACTTAAGTAAATGTACTTAGTTACTTTCCACCACTGGCTAACTTGTCGTGACGTGTATTATGCACATACTGTGTGCGTATACGTTTGCACGAGTCACATTACGCCGTCATGAAGATGTGAGTCATGGCTGAGAAAGCAGCGTGCAAGACAAGGCAGGGAGCGGGAGCTCTGACAGAAGCAGGACAAATCTGTATGCTCAGTCAGTGTGCACAGTATCTGTGATAAGGAGAAGAGTACATAAAGGTATACGCACACATATTTAGATGATTACTCTGCTTAAGAGTGATTAAGTGTTGTTTTCTTTTTTTTTTTGGTACATTTGTGGCTCTATAAGAGGCTCGCTATCTATGAGAGAGGGTGTGTGTGTGTGTGTGTGTGTGTGTGTGTGTGTGTGTGTGTGTGTGTGTGTGTGTGTGTGTGTGTGTGTGTGTGTGTGTGTGTGTGTGTGTGTGTGTGTGTGTGTGTGTGTGTGTGTGTGTGTGTGCGTGCGTGCGTGCCTCTACTCCACTACATCTCAGAGGCAATTATTGTACTTTTACTCCACCACAATTATTTGACAACTTTAGTTACTATGCAGATATAAATTATTACATTATAAAACATACATTAACCACTTTATCCCTGTTTTATACATTTTACATAGACTTTCAAACATTTTAGTACTTAAAGTACCTTTCACTTTTGGTACTTTAAGTATATTTTGATGCCAATACTTTTGTACTTTTACTCAAATAACATTTTTAATACGGGCCTTTTACCTGTAACAGAGTATTTTTACATTGCAGTGTGTGTGCGTGCGTGCGTGCGTGTGTGCGTGTGTGTGTGTGCGTGTGTGTATGCATGTGTCCGTGCATGCTCGTTTCTATGCGTGTCAAGAGCTAATCCTGTTAGCAGTACATACTGGGACGATGAGGGTCAAGCCTCGTACATATATATTACAGCAATGTGTCTTTACGATGCAATAACGTTCTTCATAAATAAAAGAAGGTCCACACATCTCCTTCAGCCATGGGATTCCTGAAGGAGATCAATGTGATCGAAACCTTCAATGTGCAAGTAAACAAGTAGAGCATAATTATTTACCAGTGTTCAGACCTCTTTTATAAGCAGCCAGTGGTGGAAAGTAACTAAGTAGATGTACTCAGGCGCTGTACTTAAGAACAATTTTGAGGTATTTGTACTTTACTTGAGTATTTCCACTTTCCAATACTTTTACTTCTCCACTACATCTCAGAGGCAAACGTTATACTTTTACTCCACTACAATTATTTGAACGCTTTCGTTACTAGTTACTTTGTAGATTTTGATTATTATTACGAAACATACATTAACCCTTTCAGTCCTATTTAAACGTTGGCTATTTGAAAATAGCTGATCTACAAGCTCACAATACTTCGCGTACATCTTTTTTATTCCGGACTTTTACTTGTAACAGAGTACTTCTACATTGCAGTATTGATACTTTTACTTAAGTAAAATATTTGAGCACTTTTTCCATCACTGGCAGCATGTACGTCCGCCTGATAACCTAAAGCCTAATATCTTCCCTGCCCAGGGGGGAATTACCCTTTAGGCTAGTGGTTAGGATGTAGGCTTTCCACGTGGGAGACCTGAGTTCAATTCTCGGGCATTGCGTACATTATTATGGCAAAGCTCAATCTGGGAACCCATCGTCAAATAAAAAGGAAAAACAGCGCCCCCAGCGTTTTTCACTTTTGCATTTGACTCTGGGGGGAGTGAGTAAATAGATCGACGATGGCTGGAAACCGGGGTTTGGTCCGCCCTCAGCCCTCCACTTCCGGTGGTGCGCCTATGTTTTCATTCCCACTAACAACATTTCTCCACGGAACACTAACACCAATTTCTCCCGAAGAACATGGATCGTTTTGGTTATAAGCCCACTCGTTTCTATGATGAAGTTAAAATGTTACTAACTTTCCGCGTTTTTTTGTCGGCTCTGAGGACGCTATAGACCACCGAAGTCTGACGTAAATTACACATCCTTTGTTTGTCTACCTGGTTCGCAGTTTTCCACCCCCATTCTGAATCCCATAGACGTATTTAATATCGCGTCAAATAAGAACTTTGTTCCAAAAATAAACAAATGACCCTGGCGGTTTGACTCTTATGGATATGAAGCATCAACTGACGGTGAGAAAACGATAATGTTACTTCCACCGAATTAGTTACAGACCAGAAACAGACTGTATCAAATATAAGTGACTGACTATCATAAACGATACAGAACCTCGTCCCTGACAATATCGCCGAGACAGTTTGTTTATTTTTGGACCACAATTCTTATATGAGACGATTCTAAGGTGACCCCAATGTTATTCTCCATAGAGAAATTACTTTACGAACTTGGGGATGAACGAGTGACGTCAGGACTTCGGTGTTCTATTGTTAAATGAGTTTTGCTTTGTTTCCAGTGGGAAGCGAACGCACAGATGTAAATCCCGCCCACTACATTTGATTGGGTAAAGCGCGGCCCGCTTCCTGATCTGAAGGCACGCCCACTCGTAGGCCAACGCTCACACGTTCTGAACGGGTCTCCCGACAGCTGCGCTACTGAATCTGTTCTTGAGAGATTGTAGGCGAAGCTAAACCGCAAAAGGGCCGTTCAAAGTCCGCGTGGATGGGTTTTCCCGTGCGCCAGGGGTGAGGATGGCCGTACGCTCGTTACAACACCTAGCATAGTGCAATATGTGTATTAGAGAACATATAGGCCTATATACTAGGGGTGTAACAATACGTTTTAACAACGATTCGATACGTATCACGATGCTTGGTCGTCGATACGATACATGAACGATACAGGTTACTTTAGAACGATACGATACGTTTCGATTCAGTGATTTAGTCGATACGATGCAGGAACGATACAGGACAGGTTAATTTAGAACGATACGATTCGATTCAATGATTTAAAATCGATATAGTAACTATTTATTCACACATAAATGCTGTGTGAAAAATAAATACCTGGATACTGGATATAAAGCCCTCTTTCTCTTTTTTCATCTTAAAAGTGCTTAGTATTGCATAAAATTGATTATTTGCATTGCAAAACGATTCGATACGATACAAAGTCAAACAATACGATATATAATACCTATTCATCCACTAGATGGCAGTTGCAATGTATATCATGAGACAATGTTGCCATGTCCGCTGATTATAAGCGGTGGTGGAAGAAGCACTCAGATATTTTACTAGGCCTGTGTTCAAAATGTTACTTGAGTAAAAGTACAAAAGTATTGGCATCACAATATACTTAAAGTACCAAATGTAAAAGCACAAAAATGTTTGAAAATAGCCGATCTACAAGCTTGTAGGTATAAAATAGGGCTAAAGTAATGTATGTTTTATAATGTAATCATTTATATCTGCAATGTAACTACTAACTAAAGTTTTCAAATAATTGTAGTGGAGTAAAAGTACGATATTTTCCTGAGATGTAATGGAGTAGAAGTAAACAACGGCCTGTAACGAGCGACCGGGGGGGTCGTGATGACTTTCTTCCGCGGAAGCACAGTGAAACCCTCCGCGTTTAGCAACCGCCAGGGGATCCATCACACTGGATATAAATATTCTGTGACCAGAGGAAAAGGTTTGGAAAACCAAAAAACGCTGGCAGTGGGCCATTAATGCCATACCTCGTCATTCCACAGTATGTCACGCAAAAGTGACAAAAATAGCCGATCTACAAGCTCAAAACGCGGCGCAGTGCGACGCGTTTTGTGCTTGTAGATCGGCTATTTTTGAATTGGAATCCTGATTTGTTTTAGCTACTTTTTTAATTGGAATCCTGAAAAGTAACATTTTTATTTAATTTCAAATGCACTATACTTATGCTAACTTAAGAACTTCACTACAAATACAGTGGACATAAAAAAGACAATAGCATTTTAATATAGTCATTAAGCTACTAATACAGGGTCATGTTTGGAATTGGAACAGCTGAAATCAATAATATCAGTATTCCGATATTAACCTGCGGGCCGCATTAAGTGAAGGTGGGGGCCGCATGCCAGTCCTCTGTGTTGCCAGATTATGTGAGAGAAACAAGCAACCAGCTCCATGTCATTCTGCATGAACGGCAGCTAATAAGGGACATTCAGTCATTTTCGTTTATACACATTACTCCATTATGCCAGTGGAAAGGGTTTCCACAATGGACAACAGGGGCTTCTATGAAAAAAGTCAACTGCCCCTGGTATGTTGGTGAGTGATTAGCGACACGTCAAAGCAAACACCTAAAATGACCGGATCTCTCCTTTAATCTGGTAGTGAAAGAGTTAAGTTATCGCACGACAGTATGATCATTTTGTACAGAGATAGAAATGATCATCCATGCTTTTGTTTCATCTCTCTCTGTGTCTCTCTCTCTCTAGGACCTAGAGAGAGAGAGACGATGGAGGGCGTCTGAGCACGACCTAGAGTCTAGGTCGTGCTCAGACGCCCTCCATCGTCGCTTCCAGTCATCCCGGTTCTCCATACAGTACATCTGGCCAGCTTGTTGGTGCTTTGCGCTCCTGCATCGTTCTCAGTGGTGGAAAAAGTACTCAAATGTTTAAGTAAAAGTATCAATACTGCAATGTAGAAGTACTCTTGTTACAAGTAAAAGTCCGGAATTAAAAATTGACTTGAGTAAAAGTACAAAAGTATTGGTATCAAAATGTACTTAAAGTACCAAAAGTCAAAGTACTAAAATGTTTGAAAATAGCAGAAGCTCACAATCACGGCGTGTTATGAGATTGTAGAGCTTGTAGATCTGCTATTTTCAAATAGCCTAGATATAGAATAGGGCTAAAGTGGTTAATGTATGTTTTATAACGTAATAATTTATATCTGCAAAGTAACTAGTAATAGACTAGGTCAGTTTTCCAAAAATCTTAACTCTGAATGCAAATCGTGTTAATTCTACGGCACACATGTTTTATTTAGGGGTATTAAGGTGTGCTGAATCCAAATCTGCTGTGTGCCAAGCTCAAAAATGGCCGCTATGTCCTCAAAATGGACAATTTAAAGATGGCGGCCACCACTATGCTGAAACATAACAAAACACTATATCGATGGCCAAAACGCAAAACCTCCTAAGTGCAAATTTCATGATTTTCAGATTTCACTGTGGATGAGGACTATAGGCTATGCTGCACATGCTCAGTCTGTCTGCAAGATAGTCCCGCCCCTCATTTTGTCAGAAAAGTCATTTGACTAAAACCTCCTATCTTGTTCAGTGCCAATTAGTGTTAAAATGTTGAAGCGCAAAACCTCTTATCTGCACCAGAACTAGTTGAGCAGCAGACAGAGCTGAAACTGTAGAATGCTGTGTTATGTAGACCATCTAAATGTCTTTCAGTTTGTACAAATCAATTATTTTCAAAATAAAAAAGTGTCTTCCACCCTTACTATTTAAGTATTTGTTAGTAACTGTCAAGTTAATTGCATTGCCTTGTTGATTGCTAATGATTAGTGTCAGGTGGTGAAACTTTTATCACACCAAGAGTGTGAGTTGATCAAAAATGTGATTGGTAATACTTGTTACAGTACTGTAGAATGTCTTGATCTCAAAATGAGCATAAAAAAAACATTATTTATTAATTTATAAGCCTAACTGTTTCTAGGTAAAAACCTCCTATGTGCATCTATGTAGATAGGAGGTCATTTTTAGGTATAGATAGGAGGTTTTGGCGTTGAACTTGTGGTTAGAGGTTGTCATTGCTGCTTAGATGTGAACATCCATGTTGTGATTTTGTATTAAATGCAGATCAAAATCACACGTGAACACCGTGGCAGCCAACAACCCTGTGAGAATATTGTGTTGTGTCGGTTGGGGGGTATGAGGGTATGGGGGTGGGATGGGGTTTGGAGTTATGGGGTGTGGGGTGGTGGTTGGGGGGTTATGGGGTGGGGGGTGCATGAGGGCTTGGGTGGGTGGAATTTGGGGGTTGTGGTGTGTTGGTTGGGGGATTGGGGACCGGGGGTTCTGGGCGTGGAGGTAATGGATTGGATGGGATTTGGGGGTACGAGGGTATGGGGTGGGATGGGGTTTTGAGTTATGGGGGTTGAGAGGTGTGGGATGGCATTTGGGGGGTATGGGGTTTGTGGGAGTGGGGGAGTATTGCAGGTGTTGGAGTTGGGGGGTAGAAGGTATGGGGGGGATTTTGTTGAGGGGGCCATGAGTCAGTTAGGCCGGATCATATAGAATAGGGTCTTTGCGATGCGAGTGTGGTCTAGCCAACACCAACTTGGGACTCCTGAAAAGCTGCCCTCCACACTCTCCTATCTAGCATCAGGGTTTTGAGCTCTACAGTGTTGTTGGCTAAGCTGTTACGCCGAAGTGCATCTACGTAGGTGGTGCACTTCCTGTCTTTCCTGGCTTTGCCCTGGGTTGGCTCCCATAGTGTCAGTTTGCTTGCCATTAGTTACAGTATGGGTGCCTGACGCAGTGCCCTGCCTCATCCTTCTCTCTCTGACTTTGTCTGTGACACATGGTAGGTTCCCGTAGAGGACCACATTTCTGATTTGGTCCGTCCATGTGACTCCTAGTGCCATTCATATAGCATTCTTGTGTAGACTCCATCCAAGGCCCTTTCCTGTTGTGCTGTGATGGTCCATGTCTCAGCCCCATACAGCAGTACTGACTCAACTGTAACTATATGAACAGCCGCCTCTTGAGATCTTCTCCCATGTCTGATTTCCATACTCTCCTCATCCCATGCAAGGCATTCCAGTCAAGTGTCCCCCGGACCTTCAGGTCCTGCTCCATTGAAGCAGTCCAGGCCCAGGTTATTTGAAGGACTGCCTCAAGTCCTGGATTGAGGCACTGCCTGGACTGCCTCAAGTAGCGTGTCTCCATCATCTGAACCATCTTCTCAGGAACTCCGTAGGCCCGGAGAATGTTCATCAGTTTCCCCCGGTGGATGGTGCCAAAAGCCTTTTGGAAGTCATGAAGGTGATCACCACTGAAAGATTCATCTCCTACTCCTTCCAGCATCCTCCTCAGCACCAGTATCTGCCCGTCTGCTGTTCGCTCTGGGCGGAAGCCGTTCTGCGAGTTTCTCAGTACAGGGTCTAAGATGGGTCTAAGACGGTTGAGGATCATCCTGTTAGCCGCCTTGGCGACTTGTCAGCTCAGGTTAATGCCTTGGAGGTGTCCGTCTTGGTGAGGTCACCTGACTTTGGTACTGGATCGATGATCATTTTGCTCCACAGCTTCGGCAACTCACTAGACGTGTGTGCTTGATGAAATCCAACACCACCTCGTCTATGGGCACATACATCAGAACCTCTGCTGTCACTCCATCCTCCTCTTGCCTCACTAGATAGTAGCCTTGGCCCTCTGGTACTCATCCATGGTAAATGATCCATGATCTGGTATGGGAAGGTCATGGAAGACAAGAGCATCGGATCATCCTCTTCTTCTGCTGGTACCATGTTTCAACTCGTTCCTCTGCGCTTTCTCCCCAGATCTTGGAAGTCTGAGAAGAGCGTCTGCCAGAAATGTCATTGATGAGCTTCCAGCTCTTGCCATGCTTCTGTTTTGCATGCACCTTTTTAATGTCCCTGATATTTTGGGTCAGCTCCTGTTTTTCGAGTTGCATACACTTGGTATAGCTCCTCCTTCCTCCGCTTATATTCCTCCCTCAGACCCTCTCCTTTTTGGTCAGCGACAAAGCCCCTGTGTGCTGCTCTCATCTCCTACCTGGCTTTGGTGATTCTAGGGTCAAGGCATCCGTCTTTCCTCCTTGCTTATAGGCTCTTTAAGACATTCAATGATCTTACATACTATTCCACTATCCACACTGGACACAAGGTTGGTGATCCAGTTGTATGAGTTAGGGGAGTTGGACGGCATGAGGGTTTGGGGGATGTAGTATGGGGGTTGTGGGAGTGGGGGGGTATTTCAGGTGGTGGAGTTGGGGGTAGAGGGTATAGGGGGGATTATGTCAAGGGGTGCCTGGGCCAGTTGTTTTCTAGTCCACCTAATTGTATTCCTGTTGTCCTTTTTGTACATTTTATTTGTAAGCACTTTCATTTTAGATTCTTGTTGTGAGCATTGCCCTGCAAACTTTGTTTTGTTTTTGAATAAAATAAAAAAGCTTTCAATGCAACTCAGTGGTGTGTTCTACCGTGTTACGCTGTATACAGTGCAGATTTTTTTGGAAGAAGGCGTATACAGTCTACTACCCATTCCATCCATTGAAAACGCACTAGCGTATACCCACAACCACACGCATTTCGTGCAGGGAATGATTATCATATACCTCAACAAAAAAAAAACTAGACCACACCACTGATGCAACTGTTTTCAGCTGTAAATGTATGTATTTGCAGCTAGTACTATGTGTCATTATGTAGTTAAGCAATCACTTTACATTGAATGCAAAAGCTCCTATCTGCAGAATTATCCAGGAAAAGTGGGGAAAAACCTCCTATCTGCATTTGCAATATGAAATCAGTGCAATTAACATATAATAATGTAATATAGTCCAGACATCCAGAAACGGTGTATTATGTGATGGGTTTCATAAAAAAATATCATTGTGCAAAAAAAATACAACATTTTGTAGTTTTCTTTTTCATTTTCCCAACAATTAACATTTTTCAGATAGGAGGTTTTGCGTTTTGGCCATCGATATGTTTTAATTAAACAAGGTAGAAAATAGACTGAAATGTCATTTTTTATGTTTACATAATATGAAAATTGATCTCTTTGATAATGAATAATGTTTTTTTTGGGGGTTGGTAATGAATCATTGCTTTAAGCTGTATAATTGCCTTAATTTGTGTTACTGACTTGTATTTACTCGGTGTTCTGGCAGGTGTTGCCAAGTTTCTTGCAATTGCACGCTTGAAATCGGAAAGTACGCACTCCATGCGTACTTTCCATAGGTGGCAGAGAAAGCAGCCATGGCACCAACTGACCACTCAGGTGCATCCATCCCTTTTCGGTCACTGGAGGAAGATCAGGATGTGGCAAGTGAGCTTGGTTCCAGACAAGAGCTTGATAGTAGGAACGCATGATGTGCACGACCTATTTAAAACAACTTGACTCTTGCTTCATTGCATGTTAGTTGGGTCATATTATATATGGCACTTCCGTGACCGTGGAGAGCAAAGGTCCATTTCTCAATGGATTTGTCATCTAGGAGGGTTATTAAACAAATTTAGCCGGGGTGTCTTTTTCAAAACGGCGGGGAAAATTTGTGAGAGACCAAAATCCAAAATGGTGACCGTGAAAATGAACTTTTTAATGGTTTGACCTACAAAGATGCACAATACATGGTTTCAGAACTTATTTTGGTCAAGGAATACATATGTGTGTTTATATAATGATTTGACCTATTGTTGACCTTCAAATGCAAGATGGCTCCCAATTATGAGGTCCAAAAGGTTTTTCTTTCAAAATCGTCACAGAGCCTTCTTATTAGGCTCTAATGAAAGCTCTGCTCATGATGAGTTGAATAATATACAGTATAAGTACACAGAAGTAATCTCTGAGGTCAATACAGTCAATGTGTGTGTGTAAACAACAGTTACTGAGTTGCAGTTTCCCATTAAATAGTGTAGGCTACTGAGAATATGGTGTCCAGTTCATCCCATCCCATTTTCATAATGAACCAAAAATAAATTAGCACTATAGCCCAACATAACATAGTATTCTGTATGCAAAGCTAGAAAGGCTAGTTGCTTGAGGTGAATCTAAATGTCAACTCATTTGTCACCCTTATTTTATAGTATTGCTCCCAGTGTTTCCTGTCTGTCTAGTTACTTTTACCTGCCTTGTCTAACCAGTCCTGTGATTTTGTCAGTGTTTCCACCTGTGTTGTCCTAGTCCCCCAGCCTATCCCAGTGTTGATTGTCTGTTGAGTTCACCTGTGTCCTATTAATCCCTGTCTATTTAAGCCCTGTGCTTGCACTGTGTTTTAGTTGATCTGTAGACCATTGTCATGTGAAGTTGTTAGTCCTTGTTTTTTGTGCTCAAGAATCTTGGACTTATGAGTGTCTGCCATTCCAGAGCTTTTGAATCGCTTGTAGATGGCATAGATGTAGGACATCAGCTGGTGGAAAGGTGGAGAATTGGGAGGATTTCCTTGAACATTTCTGGATGGTCACCAACAAGAAAGGAGAATGGAATATTCTTCTGCCGCATGGCCTCCACATGTTTAACCATTATGTCATTCACCGCTGACTTGCTTGGAGGTTCATTGTATGTTGTGTGGTAATAAGGCTTGCTCTTGTTGGGTGGTGGATGACAGCAGGACTGGGCACCACTGTATCCTGGAACTCACTGGTCTTCAGGTGGTGGTCTTGTTCCATGATTGTCTACAAGAGACAGTCCATGACAGAGCGAGCACGCTGTGGAGCTGACCCATCCACTGGTGGATCTACCCTGGGACGAGCAGGTGGCTCACTCTTGCTACCAGGGGGGCATCTGTACTGGCAAACCTTTGTTAGTTCTGCACTTCTGCTTTAGCTGTGCAGAGATTTCCTTCTTCTTGGTGAGCTTTTCAGCAGTCTCTTCACCTGGTTTCTTTTCATAGCTCTCTGGCTGCATTACATGACATTTGTTCGATGGACTCCTGTAGACTCACCTGTCATAGTGTCAATCTTGAAGTCGTCATTGTGGATGATCACAATAGCTGCCTTGCTGTCTGCGATCTCATGTGGGCAGGTTGCTGATGCCTCCACATCCATCAGAACCCAATGGTCATAGAGGAGCAGTGTATCTGCATAGCTGATGCAGACACCGCTCTTGTGCAGAGTGTCTACCAGATCTTTACTCCTTGTCATGCCATGGACATTTACGCCCAGGTTGATAACAGAGCTCTGCAGTGTACTCGCTCTGTGATACATGCACTGTCTCGTGTAGACAATCATGGTACAAGACCACGCCCAGTCCTGCTGTCATCCACCACCCAACAAGAGCAAGCCTGATTACCACACAACATACAATGAACCTTCAAGCAGTGGTGAATGACTCAATGAATCATGGAGAAACATGTGGAGGCCATGCAGCAGAAGAATATTCCATTCTCCTTTCTTGTTGGTGACCTGCATCTACAAGACACTCACTCAGCTCAAGGCAGAGAATCCAGAAATGTTCAAGGACATCCTCCCAATCCTCACCTTTCCACCAGCTGATGTCATCCATCTATGCCATCTACAAGAGATTCAATGGCTCTGGAATGGCAGACACTCTGGTTACAGCAGGGGTAGTGGTGGAGGGGTTGGTAGACCAAGCACTACGAGGAAAGCACTACAGATGGGGCGTGCGGTGCATCCTGCTCTGGAGAGAGGTTCTTATTCAAAATCAAATGTCCAAGATTCTTGAGCACAAAAAACAAGGACTAACAACCTCACATGACAATGGTCTACAGACCAACATAAACACAGTGCAAGCACAGGGGTTAAATAGACAGGGATTAATAGGACACAGGTGAACTCAACAGACAATCAACACAGGGATAGGCTGGGGCACTAGGAGGGCACAGGTGGAAACACTGACAAAATCACAGGACTGGTTAGACAAGGCAGGTAAAAGTAACTAGACAGACAGGAAACACTGGGAGCAATACTATAAAATAAGGGTGACAAATGAGTTCACCTCAAGCAACTAACCTTTCTAGCTTTGACTATAGTGCTAATTTATTTTTGGTTCATTATGAAAATGTGTTGGGATGAACTGGTCACCATATTCTCAGTAGCCTACACTATTTAATGGGAAACTGCAACTCAGTATCTGTTGTTTACACACAAACATTGACTTTATTGACCTCAGAGATTACTTCTGTGTACTTATACTGTATATTATTCAACTCATCATGAGCAGAGCTTTCATTAGAGCCTAATAAGAAGGCTCTGTGACGATTTTGAAAGAAAAAAGAAAAAAAAACTTTTGGAGCTCATAATTGGCAGCCATTTTGCATTTGAAGGTCAACGATAGGTCAAATCATTATATAAACGCCAAATATGTATTCCTTGACCAAAATAAGCTCTGAAACCATGTATTGTACATCTTTGTAGGTTAAACCATTAAAAAGTTTATTTTCACGGTCGCCATTTTGGATTTTGGTCTCTCACAAATTTTCCCCGCCGTTTTAAAAAAGACACCCCGGCTAAATTTGTTTAATAACCCTCCTAGATGACAAATCCATTGAGAAACGGACCTTTGCTCTCCACTGTCACGGAAGTGCCATATATGACCCAACTATGTATCAACTTCAGGCACAGCGTATATCTTACAGATGAATTTCTCTGTTGACCTCGCTATGTCTACTGTGAGAGGGCCTTTTCCAAGCCCAATGAGATCTGTGTGATGTTGCTGGAACACCTGCCAGGCTGTTTTCTTACTGTGGCCACTGAACTGAGACACACTGTCACAGCCAGTGACAGCATGGAAGGCAAGTAGTGTGTCAACTTGATCAGCAGAAAGCAACATGCAGATTTCATGTTCTGGCAGATATTTCGGAGCCTTTGATGTCCCAGCTTTCACGTAGAGGCGCTTACATTGCATTCTGTCATAGTGTGCCAGAAATAGAAGAAGCACATCTGTATCACGTGCTGACACAACTAGTGTTTCCATTTGAGCATGGATGCAATGCCAAATCAGTCGTGTGTCAGCTTCCTCATGGTCAGCACTTAGAGAAGAGACTTCAAGATCTGGATCCGATGACTTGACAGTGGTCACTTCGGGCAAACCCCCCTGATACAACAATGATGGTTAGATTATTTGGGCTGTGTTTAATCAGATGGTTTGAAAGCATTAGAGCAAGATCTGCTTTATTTTCCGCAAGTGCCATGAAGCTAGACCAGTCTGGTGGAAGAGGAACTGGCTCGTTCTCTATTTTACGACGTATTGGTCGGTGGCGCTGCTTGCGTTTAATCCTTGTGCCTGCTTTGATCGTTTCCTCTTGATTCCTGTCAAAGACTACATCAATCCTCTGACAGTTTTCTCCCATTCTAAACACAGCTCCAGCAAACATGTTGGCATATTCACCAAATGTTCCAGGTTGCTTTCCTAGTGCCATCACGAGTGCTTGGCCATCAATGAGCAGGCAGCTGGAATCATCAAGTGTATCTTTTGCAGGGGTTGTTCTGTCAGTATGTTTACTAGCACAGATTTGTTTGTGGAATGTTGACTACCATTAGTTGTGGCCAAAGATAGTGGGATGGTCATGAGTTCATGCGTAAGGATGTTTTAAAGGTTTAACTGGCGCCCTGCTCTGTAAGCTGTAATGAGCCTTTGTAGAATGTTCCTATCCACTTTGATAGTGTTTTGCTTTCGCTTGGAAAAGAGGCAAATGTCTTGGCCCTAGGTGGTTTCAGAGCCAGGTGCTGGTCACTATCTGGAGGCTCACACAGACGTTTCTCGACAAAGACTTTCATTTGTGCTTGTCCAAGTGCTTCTGCATTAAGAAGTGACTACATCCTTGTTGATCATGTTTTTCAATGTGTCGCCACCACCTTGAAACACACCGTGCTGTTTCAATGACACAACTATTCTGTCTACATCAGAGTCGTCTTTCTCCATTATTTTTTTTGTGCACTCATTGTGTGTGTACTCATCATCGTCATTGCCTGATGTCATTCCTAGCAAATAAGTTGTTTGAGAAACTATGTCTGTCCTCAGATTATATGACAATGTCCATCTACTCAGTGCAGACCCTATTCTGGTAATACCTACTAAGCCTCCACTCTTCTTTCCTGTAGCATTTAGCCATGCTGTACTTTGGTCTGCTGAGCAAGGTGTTTGTGGCTGATATTTGAGTTAGGCCATGACTTTATACCACAGGCTTGCAATATGCTTTTAAAGCAGTTTCTTCACAAGTGTTATGGAGTTGGTTACCTTTATATAATGACACATTTATGTACATAATTATTGGGAACTATAAGTTATCGGATAAAGTTGGTTGGATAAATATTCACCAATAAATGACAATTTTCACAATATATATGCGTTTTAAGCAGTTTCCTCACACTTGATTTCAAATCAAAATATTTAATTCGATTCCCCATAAATGAAAACCTAAAAAAAAGAAAATCAATCAAGTTTCTACCTTGTTTAGTCAAAAAGATGCTTTGTAATATATTCCAACATAGTGGCGGCCGCCATATTTTAAAGTCCATTTTGAGGGCTTGGCACACAGCAATTTTGGATTCAGCACACCTTAATACCCTTAAAAAACATGTGTGCCATAAATTAACACGATTTGCCTTCAGCACTTTAAATAAGCACATTTTCTGAAATCCTGCCTAGTCTATAACTAAAGTCTTCAAATAATTGTAGTGGAGTAAAAGTACAATATTTGCCTCTGAGATGTAGTAGAGTAGAAGTAAAAGTATTAAACATTGGAAATACTCCAGTAAAGGAAAAGTACCTCAGAATTGTACTTAAGTACAGTACTTGAGTAATTGTACTTAGTTACTTTACACCACTGTTTACTTACTTACTTACTTACTTACTTACTATCTCCCGTATAGCAGAAACATTCTTCCCATGAGCTGTGTTCTGTCCCCTAAATTTGTCACTGAAATATATATATATATTTTTTTCCTACAATCTTCAAATATTCACTTTGGCAGCATTATTGATGTAGCCTATACTGTATAGACTGTTGAAGATAGCTGCCACATCAATCATCTCGACTTGTAATTTATTTGTCCATGTCCTTGATAAAGACTCTTGCGTGCCTTTGAAATCTAACTGCTTTCGACTGCTCGGAATGTGACTTGAAGTACAATGCATGGTTGTGTATGTAATGTATTTGCAGTGGTGGGAAAAAGTACTCAAATGTTTTACTTAAGTAAAAGTATCAATACTGCAATGTAGAAATACTCTGTAAGTGAAAGTCCGGAATTCAAAATGTAAGACTACTCATTATACAAAATGTCCCATTATTAGTTTTCAAACGTATAAACATCTTTTGAAAATAGCAGATCGACAAGCTCACAATCTGTTGCACCGCAACGCATTGTCAGCTTGTAGATCTGCTATTTTCGAATGACCGATATAGGGCTGAAGTGGTTAATTTATGTTTTGTAATAATAATCAAAATCTACAAGGTAACTGGTAACTAAAGTTTTCAAATAATTGTAGTGGAGTAGAAGTGAAATTAATGGAAATTGGAGATACTCGAATACAAAGTACAAATACCTCAAAATTGTACAGTAGTTGAGTGCATGTACTTTGTTACATTCCACCACTGTGTATTTGTTTGGTTTAGTTGTTGTTGTTGTTGTTGTTTTTTGGGGGGGGTTGTTTGTATAGGATGTTGGATATGGTAATATTGTCTAATATGAACCACATAGAGCAGTGTTTCTCAAACTTTTTCATGTCAAGGACCCCCACATTGACACTTATTAGCCCGCGGACCCCCATTTGAAAAGATAAGCCAGGGACCCCCATAAGAGAAGATTTGTACGGCTCTCTAGCAGTGATTCTCAACCGTTTCACGGATCCCCAGTTTGACATCCATTAGGCTACGGACCCCCATTTAATGACATTTATACCTCTGGGACCCCAATTCATATTGTAAAATCAATGTTAATTTGACTCTGAGAGTGTACAAATGGAACACTCTTTGTACACTCTCAGAGTTACAGAACCATAAGGGTCCATTTGGTTCCTATCCATCATTTAGCTGGGGACCCCCTGGGACCGCCTCAAGTACCCCTGGGGGTCCCCGTACCCCACTTTGAGAACCAATGACATAGAGCACCGAAGTCTTACGTAATTTATGTCTTTTTTTTTTCCAAAAACAAACAAATGATCGCGGCGGTTTTACTCTTATGGATATGAAGCATCAACTGACGGTGAGAAAAAGATAATGTTACTTCCACCAAATTAGTTACATGTTCACCAGAAACAGACCGTATCAAATATGAGTTACTGACTATCATAAACGATACAGAGCCACCTCCCTGACTATCGCCGAGACAGTTTGTTTACTTTTGTAACACAATTTTCATATGAGACGATCCTAAGATGACCCATTGTTAGTCTCCATCACCCAGGGGGTGAACGAGTGACGTCAGGACTTCTGTACTCTATTGGAAGGGTGCAGTACGTTAGTCCGACAGCGCATTCCTCCGACAGCGCAGCGCTCCGACGTTTCAATACTAAACCCGAACCAAACCCGCACCCTAACCCTAACCGCACGCGGATGCCACATAGTCGGAGAAAAGGTCTGTCGGATTAACGCATGCCTCCCCTATTGGAAACAAGCTTTGGCTTTTGTTGTGACACACTGTCCATGTTGACGCGTTTAAAGGTGATATTTTGCTTGTGATTGTATGTCAA
>NC_139951.1:5430380-5435661 GCF_963454915.1 Gymnoscopelus microlampas
ACTGGGGGGAGCCATGCAGGAATCGAACTGGCAACCCCCCCCCCCCCCCCCCCCTCCCAACAAACAAAGGAAACAGCTGCTGTGTCTCCTGAGCCACTGGCACTAATAGAAGGGGAGCTTTTAGGATCACTATGGGGGATTACTAAACACAACACAAATCCTTTTGGAAGTGGATGACTGGAGAGAAAAGACACAACGCACTCATATATTCATCCTGTCGTCATCACCGCGAGCCCTCCCTCCCTCCCTCCCTCCCTCCTCTCTCGGCCAGTACATGTACTCAAGTACAATTTTGAGGTATTTTTAGCGGTGCCAACCGCTCTACATTTGACCGTGTCTGTGTGTCCGTCCGTATGTTATGTCCGTCCGTCCGTATGTTATGTCCGTCCGTCCGTATGTTATGTCCGTCCATCCGTATGAGCACGGCAAAGAAGCAACACATACAAACACACGCACACACACACACACACACACACACGGATTGGAGATCGGCTATTCCATCTCTCCTCTCATTGGCCACACGTACCACTGGTTATCAAAGAGGGGTCCAGGGACCCCAGAGTGTCTGTGTGTCCGTACGTATGTTATGTCCGTCCGTCCGTATGAGCACGGGGCTTTAAACAGCTATAACTCCAGTTTGCAGCATGCCACCAAGTCCAAATTTGGTATGTGGACTTAGACCACCAATAGGGACGAGCATTAATTGCCCCCTCTGTCTTACCATTGGCTGGCCTTTAAACAGCCATAACTCAAGTTCACAGCATGCTACCAAGTACAAATTTGGTAAGTGGACTCAGACCACCAATAGGGACGAACTGAAATGAGTTAAGCCCCGCCCCAAAGGCACCGCTTCCTTCACACAGGTTTTTTTTAGAGTATTTCCAATTTTCAGTACTTTTGCTTCTACTCCACTACAATTATTTGAAAACTTTAGTTACTAGTTACTTTGTAGATTTTGATTATTATTACAAAACATACATTAGCTACCCACTTCAACCCTAGAGTATATTCAGTTTGGCCGTTTGAAAATAGCAGATCTACACGACACATTGTGAGCTTGTAGATCTGCAATTTTCAAAAGATTTGTATACATTTTATACATTTGAAAACTTGTGAAACAGTTCATAATGAGTGCTTTCTACTTTTGGTACTTTAAGTACATTTTGATACCGATACTCTTGTACTTATTCTCAAGCTGTGCTGCTGGAAACCGGAAAGCGCCCCGCAAATTAATACAATTAAATAAAAAATAATTTATCATCCAGCATCCAACAGAAAACAGAAAAGACGCTAGTATAGAACCCTGAGTGACTCCGCTCAACCATTTTTTAAGTGGTTAAAATGTTGCGATCTGCATGGCAGTTTTCTCATCCCAGACAAACTGTCTACCAAATAAAATATCAATCCTAGCGATTAAGATCCTTACATCACTGCAAACAGCAGCTTAAATTCATGCAAATTAATTTGCACAAACTTTTTTTGATGTATTGCACAATAGAGGAGCGTGTTCTTTTTTCTATCAACGAATTGATGCGAAAGAATTCCAATAGATTTTTTTAGTAATTAACTCAATCGTTTAAACACTTAAAGGGATAGTTCACCCCCAAAAATACTTCTTTTCTATCTATTAGTCACCCCATGGAGACTTGAATTTATGGATTTAAAAAAAGAAAAAAATGTCGCATTCCTAAGCCAATGCAACGGCAGCGGTTCCGGTAGGAGACACAGACAGTCTCCAAAAAAAAATGTTTTGGTTCTCAAACAGGGGTCCTGGGGGGGGGGGGGGGGTTGGGGTTTCCAGGGGGTCCCCAGCAAAAGTAGTTAATATAGCATCACAAATCATTTCAATCCATTTATACGTTAGATATCAAAAACAGCAGATCTACAAGCTCACAGCGCGTCACTTCCTGCGGTGCAGCAAGCTTGTACATCTGCTATTTTAGAAAATATTTGAAAAAAAAAATCTAAAACTTTGAAAAATGTAGCATTTTTTTTGCACAAATCTTCTATTCTGGGGGGTCCCCCGGCACAACAAACAGAGCCAAATTCATATCAATTTGGGGGTCCTTGGCACGAAACAGTTTGAGAAACCACTGCTCTAAAGCTTATATGCCCAGGGGTCCCGTGGGCACTGTAAATGAGGGTTTCATTGACTGGCTCCAGGAGGATCAGGTTGAAGCAACTTAAGGAGGGTCTGCTAACCCCACCCATAAACTATGAGCCCGCTGTCTGGTCTGTGGCGGCAAGTTTCCGTCGCTGGATGTAAGCCAATGCCCGAAATTATCAAAACGCTGCAGCAGTGTTGATTTCGACGACTAAAATGATGCCTTTTTTCACTGATGAAAAACAAAATAAAACTAAGCTACGATGACTAAAACTAAGACTAAATATATTGACAATTTCGTTAACAACTAAAAACTAGACTAAAATGTTAGGGAGGGACGAGTGGAGAAGAGATCCAGTAGAACTAAAAGAAAAGTCATTTTATGTTTGGTTGTGCTGGGGTGCTGCGCTCTGAAAATAGCCGATCTACAAGCTCACAACGCGTCGCAGCGCGACGCGTTGTGAGCTTGTAGATCGGCAATTTTCAGCATTCAACCAAGTGTAGAATCAGCCATTACGACGGCATCAAGGCACCGCCAAAACACATTTTAGTCGACTAAATCAACTGTAGATTTAGTCGACTAAAACTAGACAAAAACTAAAACATTTCAGATGACTGAAATATGACTAAAACTAAATGGAATTTTATTCAAAAGACTATGACTAAAAGTAAGTCAAAATTTGCTGTCAAAATCAACACTGCGCCGCAGTTCTCATGAATGGCCTTGAAGGTGCTTCATGCCATTAATCAATCCATTTCCCATGGATCTAGCGCATTGCGAAACGAGGATAGGCTCCCACGCTATGGCTGATACCGACAATAGGCCTCTCTCCGACTTACTTATAGGACATTTGACCGGATTTTGCACTTGATTGTATTACCTTAGTAATAATTGTGATAAATATTTAATGCTTTCAGTCGCTAGTTTAAAGTCTTCTTTCAATCATCGTGATAATGCATTTTTGTAAATTACGGTCCTATTAACTCTAAAATTTATGATAACGTCAGGTATGCTTCTATAGGGCTTCTACTGGCTCTACCGAGTCAAACACACCCTCACCAGGGTTGCCAAATTATGTGAGAGAAACAAGCAACCAGGTCTAGGAAAAGCAGCCCAAAAGAAGCGACTATGGGCCTGACATGAGCACTTTAACACATACATCAGCTATTTGAAAATAGCAGATCTACAAGCTCACAATGCGTCGCGATGCATTGTGAGCTTGTAGATTATAATATATGATCTGGCAACCCTGACCCTCATTCTCCAAAGTGCATATCGTGACTTCTTGGGACTAATGTGGCCAAACGTTGCCGTCCCGTAGTGATGAGCGGGTCGACCCGTAACCCGCGGGACCCGCGGGTCAACCCGCGGTGTGGGTGGGTCGAGTCAGAATTTCAGAGGCAATTATGCGGGCTGTGGGTAAGCGGGTCAGCCGCTCTCACACGCAAAAAAAAATAAATGATCACATGCTCTTGTTTTGTCTTTATTCCTAATAAGAATAAGAATAATAACAATAAAACAGTTTGAATACACTTGGGGATTATTTTCTAACCATGATTTTACAGAATAAAAAAAAATCGCAGGTCACGGGGCGGGTTGAGCCATAGATTTATATATGGGTTCGCGGGGCGGGTTGAGGCGGGTTGGGTTCCGTCGCGGGGCGGGGCGGGCCGAGTCATGAAAAAACCCGACCCGCTCATCACTACCGTCCCGACATCGAGTTATAATATATCTAGAGGGCGGACGGTCAATATAAGTGCCCCCCCCCCTGTGTCAACATGTACCTATTTGCCCCGCCTTCCATAGAAACGTTTGCCATTTTGGGACGTCCAGTCCCAAGATGTCACCCGTTTTCCCGCCTTGGGAGTGAGAATGCGTTGGACTGAGCGAAGCCCCGCCCTCGCAAATATAGCGGCTTCAAAGGCACGTCTGTGGAAACCAATGGGGGGGAGTGGGGGGGGGTGACGTCACGGGCTCCCTTCGTACATAACACTTGAGAGAGCGTGCACTCTCAGAGTTACACAAGATGTCTCAGGGAATCCATTTGGTTCTCCTTAACTATCAATAATTTAAGCTAGGGGGCGGGGGGGGGGGGGGGACACCCGTGGTGGAACTCCCCTCTAGGACCCCTGGGGATACCCCCGAACCGCACTTTGAGAATCATTGATGAAGACGGTAGAATCCTCTCCTCTCCTCTCCTCTCCTCTCCTCTCCTCTCCTCTCCTCTCCTCATTTGCTGACTTACTCCATCCTCTCTCTCTCTCTCTCTCTCTCTCTCTCTCTCTCTCTCTCTCTCTCTCTCTCTCTCTCTCTCTCTCTCTCTCTCTCTCTCTCTCTCTCTCTCTATCCCTGGGGTGTGTCTGAGTGTGGCTGAGGCAGGGCCGCCTCCCTTGTCTACACTACTGCTGCTGCTGCTGCAGAGCTTTCCCCCTCTCTCTCTCTCTCTCTCTCTCTCTCTCTCTCTCTCTCTCTCTCTCTCTCTCTCTCTCTCTCTCCCCTCACTCACTCTCTCTCCCTGTGTGTCTACCTCCAGTATCTGCTCTTTTCTTTTCCCTGCGTATATAACGGGGCGATAAGAAGGCACTTCACACGTGTTACTGTTCACGGTGCCATCGGCGGCGGGCAGGCTGGCAGGGAGTCAGTGGAGGGCGGGTGGAGGGGGAGGGGGGGGGGGGGGGGGGGGGGATAATAAGAGGAGGGGAGGGGAGGGGGGGGGCAGATTGGCCGATCACCCGCCGTCAGTCTAGAGTGCTGCAGACGATACGAGAGGAGAGAGAGAATTCTGATCACTATTACCCCTCTGTCTGTCTGTCTGTCTGTCTGTCTGTCTGTCTGTCTGTCTGTCTGTCTGTCTGTCTGTCTCCTTTCCTTCTCTCTCTCACTGCTTCTCTCTCCCTCCCTTATCTCTTTTTCTGTCTTCCTCCCTCTGTCTCTCTCCCCCTCCCTCCTTCCCGTCTCTCTCTCTCTCTCTCTCTCTCTCTCTCTCCCTCCATTTCTCTCTCTCTCTCTCTCTCTCTCTCTCTCTCTCTCTCTCTCTCTCTCTCTCTCTCCCTCTCTCTCTCTCTCTCTCTCTCTCTCCCCTCTCTCTCTCTCTCTCTCTCTCTCTCTCTCTCTCTCTCTCTCTCTCTCTCTCTCTCTCTCTCTCCCCCCCTCTCTCTCTCTCTCTCTCTCTCTCT